>NC_134120.1:3977500-4162500 GCF_040939455.1 Microcebus murinus | reverse complement strand
CATTTGCTTCTACTTTGGGTGACATGAAAACTTGTCCCTTGTCCAGGGTAGCTCTGCTGCCTGGCCAGTGAGCTCAGAGCCACTAAGGAAGGGCTGTCACCCCAGGCTCTACCCACTAGAGACTTGACCTCCCAGCACAAAACCTGGCTCTTAAAGGTCACAGAGGGCAAAGCCTGGCTACCTCCCTCCCTCCCCCTCCCCCGCTGTCTCACGCCTGTCCTCCTGCAAACAAGCTTGCTCATGAAGAACCTGCCCAGAGGTGACCATGGTTCCAGGTGAGCCCCTCACCACCCAGAATAAAGGTGGCACCCGGTGCAGCACTGGTGCAATGGGAGCCTCCCCTCGGGGTCCAAAGCCAGCTGTTCCCCTTGCGGTCCACTAACCCACTGGCCTGTGCCTCCAACCGGGGTTTCATTCCCTTCTGCTGCAAGAGCGACTGACACGGGTTTTCCTTCCCGCCAAAGAACACAAAGGGAGTCTGCTGTACCTGATGCGAGGGGTCCCTTGTGAAACTCGGTGTCGTTTGGAAAATGGCCCATGGTGACGGAAGAGAGGGACAGGGCTCACAGGTAACGGTGGCCTTCGGGCAAGTCTTCTGGGAGGGCAGACTTCAGAGCTGGGGGCCCCGGGCCATCCTGGTGCCTCGAGTTGTGTCCTCAGGGGGAGCCCAGGTGCAGACCCGGGCATGGCCTGGAGACTCGTGTCCCCAGAGTGCCCGTGACTCAGTCTCCAGCAGTAGAGGAGAGGCGCTGGTCTCTGGCCCCGCCTGCAGCCAGTGCTGACTCAGCACTCGCCCTGCTTTGCCTTCTCTCCCCAGCGGCCACAGCGCCGCCGCACTGAGTGGCCCGCAGCCCCTGCACCAGGGAAGAGGCATCGCCGTGGGCGGCAAAGTGCTCCCTGAGACAGACCCCTAAAGTCAGCGGGTTCTGCAAGATGCAAACGCTGCAAGACGCAGACGCTGCAGGCCGCCGCTACACACTCTTCAACCCGAACGACGTTCCCTAAAGATACAACTTTTTTGTTTTTTATTGTATTTAATTCCAAAAGAAAGGTAGCTGCTCCTTTGCCAGGTAGGCAAGTTGTCCCAGAGGACACCCTAGGGAACCCAGTCCCCGCCCAGACACCACATGCCCCGCACACTCAACTACTCACGCACACGCGCTCCCGTGCACAGGACTCACATGCACAGGCTCACCCACGTGCGCGTGCTCAGACACGAACACACACACTGGCATGTGCGCACACTCACAGCACACACCCGTTCACACGCACCGGCGCGCACACTCCTCACACGCATCATGAACACGCTCTTTCCTACGCACACTCACATTCACACAAATGTCATGGGTACACACGCTTGTGCACACACACTTGTGCACACCCACGCGTGGACACCCTCACATTTCTTTGTACACACTCACTCATTTACACACACACACACACTATTTTTTAACGTGGTGACGCTGCACAGGAAGGACGGCCAGCACTGGTTTGCTCCAGTGGGCGGGAACGGCGCTCTCTGCAGACGGCGGCCGCGGCTGGGCCGAGAGGCCTCTGTGCCCCCTTCCTCCTTTCACCCCACGCAGGGGGACAGGTCGAGGCCCAGCGGGGATCTTAAAACGAGAGAGCGAACCGAGCCAGGACGCGGCGAGGGAGGCCACAGCCCCGCAGCTGAAGCGGAGCCGCAGCTCGAGCGGTTCAGGCTTCCGGAGAGCGTGGCGGCATCTTGGGGACCGCGCGTCAGCCGGTGAAAACGTCCCGTTTTTAAACGGCCGCAGAAGGAGTCACTGCAAGGTCACTGCTCCTTTGCGAGCACCCTTAAGGCCGGAGAAGCGGCTGCTTCTCTGCCCCCTGCAGCTCCCTCTGCGCGGCTTGGAGGAGCCGGCGAAGCTTCCAGAACACGCTGGGGGCTGCTCTCGGGGAGTCCGCGCATTCCCGCACCGCGTCCCGCAGCTGCAGCTGCAGCTGGAAGGAGACGGCGGAGCTCTTGAGGGGCGCGGAAAACCAGTGGCGAAAGATTTTGTCGCAGATGACCTGCGGGAAAGCAGGGTGGGCAGTTAATTCAGGGCAGCTCATCCCCCAGGGGACTCCCCGCCTGCCCGGGCTCAAGGTCAGGAATTCGAGACCAGCCTGAGCAAGAGTGAGACCCCATCTCTACTAAAAATAGAAAGAAATTAGGTGGACAACTAAAAAGTATATATATATAGAAAAAATTAGCGGGGCATGGTGGCGCATGCCTGTAGTCCCAGCTGAGGCAGGAGGATCGCTTGAGCCCAAGAGTTTAAGGTTGATGTGAGCAAGGCTGATGCCACGGCACTCTATCCCGGGCAACAAAGCCAGACTCTATCTCAAAAAAAATAAAATAAAAAACAAATTATTTTATTTCTCTTTTACATAGAGAACACATTTGCATGTGCACAATTTAAAATGTCCTTAAGGACACAGTGTAATCTCAGTCTCCACCCACCCTGGACACAGTTCCCCACTCTGCAGGGTGACCGGGTGTGCGAATGTCCTTCTCGAGAGAGTCTATGCCTGCACAAGCCCACACGCACATTTCCTTTTATTTTACACAAATGCATAGGGGAGATCCCTCCAAATCATTCCTTATAAGTATGCTCCATTTGCTTTAATGGCTACATCTCAAATGTGTGGATGTACCGTAATGTTTTGTTTTTTTTGGTTTTTTTTTTTGAGACAAAGTCTCACTCTGTTGCCCAGGCTAGAATGCTGTGGCATCAGCCTAGCTCACAGCAACCTCAAACTCCTGGGCTCAAGCGATCCTCCTGCCTCAGCCTCCTGAGTAGCTGGGACTACAGGCATGCACCACCATGCCCAGCTAATTTTTTCCATATATATATTTTTTTAGTTGTCCAATTAATTTATTTCTATTTTTAGTAGAGACGGGGTCTCGCTCTTGCTCAGGCTGGTTTCGAACTCCTGACCTCGAGCGATCCGCCCACCTCGGCCTCCCAGAGTGCTAGGATTTACAGGCGTGAGCCACCTCATCCGGCCTATTACCATTGAATTTTAATGTGCATGTCTTTGAATGGTAAAATTAAGTAATTTTCCAAGTTGTTTGGCCATTTGGATTTCATCATTTGTGTATTTGGGACCTGTTCTTCTCTTGCCAATTTTCTTTGTGTTCCTCTTGCCTCTTAAGGAACCTATCAGAACCGCCCTTTCTATATTAGGGAAGTGACCTTGGACCCTCATTATGCGGCAAAGGGCAGGTGCTTGAGGTCTCCTTTTGTGCATGGGATCGCAAGGTGGCGGACGCTTAAGTGAAAATCATCCTGTTCTCACAGCTCCAGAAGTGTGGCTCCACGAGGGACCGAGCAAGGTGAGTCCACACGACAAGGGAGAGGCCAGGATGGAGACGTCGCTGACGGCCGGGGGTGCCTACAGGGGAAGCACCTGTGACTCTGGAACTTGGCCCGGAAGTTTGTGGAGACTCTGGGCTGGCAGAACCGGGGCTTTTGCTCGGCCTGGCCAGGCACCACCAGATGGACCCCACGGCTGGGCTGGTGTCCCCAAGTCGGTCCTCCAGCTCCGGACAACACAGCCATGCCATGCCATGGCCCTCTGGCCGCTCCGCTCTAATCTGCGTGCCGGGTCTGCACTGGGCCGCGCTGGCCTGCCGGGTTGCAGAGGGCAGACGGCGGGCCACAGTGGGGCCGCACTAGGCAGCACTGGCCTGCCAGGTTGTGGAGGGCAGAGGACGGGCCACAGTGGGGCTGCTCTGGGCCACGCTGGCCTGCTGGGTTGTGGAGGGCAGAGGACAGGCCACAGTGGGGCCGCACTAGGCAGCACTGGCCTGCCGGGTTGTGTAGGGCAGAGGACGGGCCACAGTGGGGCTGCTCTGGGCCATGCTGGCCTGCCGGGTTGTGGAGGGCAGAGGACAGGCCACAGTGGGGCTGCTCTGGGCCACGCTGGCCTGCCGGGTTGTGGAGGGCAGAGGACGGGCCACAGTGGGGCTGCTCTGGGCCACGCTGGCCTGCCAGGTTGCGGAGGGCAGAGGACGGGCCACAGTGGGGCTGCTCTGGGCCACGCTGGCCTGCCGGGTTGTGGAGGGCAGAGGACGGGCCACAGTGGGGCTGCTCTGGGCCACGCTGGCCTGCTGGGTTGCGGAGGGCAGAGGACAGGCCACAGTGGGGCTGCTCTGGGCCACGCTGGCCTGCTGGGTTGTGGAGGGCAGAGGACGGGCCACAGTGGGGCTGCTCTGGGCCACGCTGGCCTGCCAGGTTGCGGAGGGCAGAGGACGGGCCACAGCGGGGCTGCACTGGGGCAGCAGGTGGGATAGGAGAGCGAGAAAGCAGGAAGGTGCCGGGCAGGAGCCGGGCTAAGCAAGGGCAGGCGCCAGGCGGAAGTGGAGGGTGGACACTGCGGCCCCTGGCACAGCCTTGGGCCTCCTCCCGTTGCAGCCAGCACCCGTGGGCCAGGTGTGTCCCCCCCACCTGAGAGCCCCAGGTGAGGGCACCGCTAGGCCTGACGTGAACGCCCCCGCCCTGTGTGGATCCCTGCCTGCTGCGACCTCCCTGACGCGGCTTCTCCTGCCACAGGCACCGACTGGCCTCGCCCCTTGCCCCTTGCCCCTCTGGGCTGCGGTGCCTGCCCAGCCTCACTAGCTCGGCCAGTGCCTCAGGACTGCCTGGCACTCTTTTCAGTCTTGTCCTTGAGGGACGGGCCTCTGGGTTGTGTGTGTGTGTGTGTGTATGTGCATACGTGTGAAATTATGTGGATGACGTAGGCAACAAAGAACAAGTGACTATCCCGTCCTGCACTGTCCCGCCATTATTGGACACTTCAGGCGTGGAAAGGTTGCCTTCCGCCCTGCTAGGGGCATCTCCGTCGCTGGGGCCAGAAAGGACAGGGAGGACACCACCGGTCCCCGTGCCCGGCCGAGAAAGCCGCTCACCTGCAGGTTGCTGTTCACGCGTTGCGATCCACACTTGTTGACTCGCAAATCGCACTTGGAGAAACAGTCGAAGAAATTGCAGTCCTCATCTCTCGTGCAGTTTTGCTCAAGGATTTCCCTCATTTTAGGCTCAAAAAAGGCCATGTCCACGTCAATAGCCACCACCTGCAATCAAAGCAGCACACGGCTATTACAGGGACACGCGTGGGCTCAGTAGGGAGGGCAGGGAGCGGTTTGGCGGCTCCTTTTCCGCGTGTTGGGGGCGCCGCTGCCCAGAGTGCAGATCGCAGAGCTCCCTCGAGCCAAGAGGAAAAGTGCAGGCCACGCCCTGGGGAGCAGTTTTCTCCCCCCAAAGTAATGACATGTGTTTTCCTTGACACGAGCAACGGTCACAGATGACACTGTAAGGCTTTAACTGCAAAAAGAACCTTTGCAGTCACTGGTTAAAGCCAAGGATTTGGAACTACTTAAGTATCACTCTCATCTTTAAACATTTTCACAACTTTAAAAGTAAAATCTCTAAAACTTTTCTGCTTTGTTTTTTTTCCCAAGGCAGGGCTTTGCTGTGCGGCCCAGGCTGGAGAGCAGTGGTGCAATCACAGCTCACTGCGGCCTGGAACTCCTGGGCTCAAGCCATCCTCCTGCCTCAGTCTCCCTAGTTGCTGGCACTACAGGTGTGTGCCACCATGCCCAGCTAATTAAAAAAAATTTTTTTGTACAGACAGGGTCTCTGTATTTCCCAGGCTGGTCTTGAACTCCTGGCCTCAAGCGATCTTCCCGCCTTGGCCACCCAAAGTGCTGAGATTACAGGCTTGAGGCCCCATGCCTAGCCAAAAAACATCCCTCTGTTGCTTCTTCACTTTGGTCTCTGACCTTCAAGGGTCAGAATGATAACAGCTGTAAGATACAGATAATCTATCCCCATGAATACGAGCAATAAAAGGAGGCTACCTCCAAGTGGCAAGCCTGGGGGTGGGCTGGTAAAAAAAAAAAAAAAACACGAGGTGAGCCGTGCCTACCAGCATTCTCTCTCTATGGCGTATCCCTTTCCTGAGTCCTCGCAGGATGGGGATGGGGGGAAATGGCAGAGTCCAGGTTCTCGAATTGGGACTGAGTTGCAGGCACTCTGACCCCACAGGCCCAACTCCTGAGTTGTCAGCCTGAGGACTTGGAGTTTCAGGTTTAACTTCCTGGCTTCAGACCAGACAGACTTCAAACACAGAAAAGTAATAGCCTCTAAATTATGCAGATTTCCCTCCACCACCTGGACGGGACAAAAGAAGATGAGCTCAAACCTGAGAAAATCTGGAATCTGCCCAAATGAGGTTGTTTGTAGCTTCGAGGTATTAAAGAGCTGTTAGAAAACTTGATGGGTTTGAGGGAGCCGGTGGCGGCTCACAAGCCGTCACAGGTCAAGGTGGGGGATCAGTGCTGCCCTCGCCCCCGGCAGCGTTTCGAGAGAGGGCTCTGTCTGCGCTGGCAATCTCCTCCTCGGTTCTGAGCAGGGTGGGAGGCACAGCCCCTGGTTTTGGTTTTGCTTTTAGTTTTTCATGAAGGATTGATGCTCGAGGGCCATAAAGTTTCTTGGGGATTATTTAGTAAAACAGAGCAGGAGGGAAAATAGCGTATTTCTAAATTATGTGGAGAATAATGGAAACAAAGAACATAGAACTATTTCCCTATTTAAGGGGCTTTGCCTGCTTACTAGTTCAGCAAACAGAATTTATCATCCTAATCAATCTTTTCTATCTCATTACTCAGCCAAAATAAATAGCTGATTTCATTATTTACTCTGGTTAACATACTGAAAAATGAACAAGGCCTATGCTAGCAAATCTGTTGTCTTTATAATTTATTACTGGGGCTACGAGAGTCTTCTTTCTACAGTTTCTGGCAATCTTCCCAGCCCGCTCCAGACCCCCATTTAGAATTTAAGCTTCTTGAAATTTCTCCTTCTCATTTCTGATGGTTTCCTTCTCATCTCCCATGGAAAGCTAGATTTATTTTTTAACTTTGAGTGTGAGGCCCAGAATGGATTACAGTTCTAATCAGCACAGCATCGAAACCAACAGAAAAACTTGCGTAATGTTTCTTAATATCAGGAGGATCATAAAATTCTTCCTGCATGGAATTACCTAACTTGCGTCATCTTCTTCAAACTTCCTTCTGGCATCAGAATAAAAAGGGATCAATGAGAACTATTTCGTTCTTCGCTGAGAAGTGTGGCCCCGGAGTAAGAGAACCTTTCATCTGCCCGAAAGGAGCCCTTGCTGCCGACAGTTCTTGGGCCCAAAGTCATGACATTTCCTAGTGATTCATTTGCAGCCATTGGGTAAATTCTCAGGACCTGCACGTGGGCCTCTGGCCTGCAGGTGAATGAGGGTTTGGAATCGTCAGTTCTTGCCCCGCACCTGGGAGGTGGCCCCTTCCTTCTGCCAAGGCAACACAGCAACCGGCTCAAATGCAGGCCACCCCTGCTGGGTGCCTGAGCTCACCAGTTCTCACACTTGAGCACCCATCAGAACCACCTAGAAGGCTTGTTTTCAAAACACAGATTGGGCCGGTGCGGTGGCTCACGCCTGTAATCCTAGCACTCTGGGAGACTGAGGCAGGAGGATCACTCTAGGCCAGGAGTTCGAAACCAGCCTGAGCAAGAGTGAGACCCCATCTCTACTATACATAGAAAGAAATTAATTGGCCAACTAAAAATATATAGAGAAAAAATTAGCCGGGCATGGAGGCTGAGGCAGGAGGATCGCTTGAGCCCAGGAGTTTGAGGTTGCTGTGAGCTAGGCTGATGCCACAGCACTCACTCTAGCCTGGGCAACAGAGTGAGACTCTGACTCAAAAAAATAAATCAATATATAAAAACACCGATTGCCGAGTCCAACCCCAGGGTTTCAGATTCGGCAGGTCTGGGGTACGGTCTGAGAATTTGCATTTCTAGCGCGTTCTCTGGTGACACTGCTGGTTTTCCCTTCGAAGTTGTGAAATCTCAGGTAACAGACCTGAGCGTCTGCCGGAAGGTGGAGACTGGCAGCACCGGAGAAGGGAGTGGTCCCGTCTCGTGCCCGTCCTCACCCAAGCCGCGGCTGGGGCAGAGGCAACAGCTGCGGGGACAGCCCGGCCCGCAGAACACAGTATGGGGCTAGGGCAGGGTGCACGGCCATTATTTCACGGAGCAGATACTCGGTGCCTATCCTGCGCAAATGCTGGGGACACAGCCCAGGTGGGTCACGCAAACCCGTCGCTAGATCACCAACAAATGTACAGATTAAGACGTCCAGTGGTGCCTGCTCAGCGTCCTTCCAAAGCAGATGTCCTCACCATCGCCTCCACTCTCCCGGCCTCAGTAGCCGGATGCATGGACGAGTGACCGAGTGCCGAGGACTGGCCCACAACTGCCCCAGTCCGTGTGGTTGTCTTGGACACTCCACGCCTTCCTCCCCCAAGGCCTCTGCATGACCACGTCCCTGGACGTCCGTCCCTGAGGTGGACAGCACCGTTCCATGGTGTAAACCCCCTGCTCAAAAAGCAGGGACACCTTGGCCCGGGCAGCGATTTCATCTCAGCAGGTCCTGCCATGAGCACCCTCCCCTCCAACTCCTCAGGACAGCATCTGGGAGGCTGCGTGCAGCTCAGAGTATTGCAGGCAGGGCCAAGCTTCCCCTGAGCACCCTACACAGCGTGTGGACCCTCCGGGAACCTCCCAGAACTTCCTGGAACTTTCTGGAACCTCCCAGCTCCTTCTCTTCCACACTTGGAGTCGCCCCCAGCAGCCAGGGACAAGGCGTTAGGACAAAGCAGTGAGGGCAAGATGCTACGGTGCCCTTCACGGGGACAAAGGCTTGGTCAGAGAAGGGATCTACGCTGGCGGCAAATTAGTTTTCTAGGTTTCAGGCTGCTTTCCGAAGGCTGTGCCACTCGGTGCCACCTGCCACGGAGGCCCGTGGCTGGCAGCAATGGCGCCTTCACTTTGCCCCTTTATGTTCTGACCATGAAGAGTGTTCCCCACCACAGGCCAGTCCCCAGGACGGCCGGCGCGCTGAGGCGCCTGGAGCTAAGCCGGTCGCTCACCTGCCGGCACCTGCACATGGCGGGTGTAGCCTAGCTGGGGGGGGCGGGGATTGTCTCATCATGAAACACTGAAGGCCCTTTCCCTGCTTTTCCTCCAACGCGTTGTATTTCTCACGTGGCTGCAGGGCCCCAGAGCGGGAGGTAAAAATGCATCTGCCCAGATACTTCCACTCGGCAGGTTCCTCCCTGTGGGAGGCTCAGAAACTCCCCTTGGCCCTCTAGAAGTATTTCACACAGGATGGAAACTAACTAGAACCTCTGCAGGGAAAAAGCACTGGAAAAAGAAACGTGCTGTCGCAGAGCACGGGCAGTTTGACAGCAGAGTCCCCAAACTGCGCCACTGTGCACGCAGCCCACGCCCTCCTGCGCGGGTGCTCATCTCCCCGGGGTCCCTCTCCCCACTCCGCAAACACGCCCTCCAGAGAGGGGCTGGGGGCCACTGAGCTGCTCTGAGGGAACCAGAACAGGCCTCAGGGAGGACAGGCCTCGCCTGGCCCTCCGCCGCCTGTGTCGGTCTCCTTTCATTCCAATTCCCACCCGAGAGGTCCTCTGGACTCTTCCTTCACACACGGGAGGGAGGAGGCATGGCAGGTGGACGGTGGTTCTTACTGAGGCCAGCGGCTGCCACTCCTGCCACCCGCCCGTCTGCACGCTGCCCACGGCCCGCCCCACGCCCCACCCACTCACCGTGAGGTCACTCCTGATGGCGAAGTTTTCGGGCTTGATGTCGCAGAGGTGGAGGCGGTGGGAAAAGTCGCTGTGGAAATGGTTCACCATGTCCAAGAAGCTGAGAGCGATGTCACCGACGGCCTTGGCCCGGCCCTGGCCACCCCGGGGGCCACCCGCGGCCTCGCCCAGCGGGAAGAGAGCGCCGTGCTGGGGGCCGCCGGCGGCCAGGAGCTCCACGGCGTAGAAGTGGCCGCAGGAGCCCAGCACGGGCAGGACGTGCCGGCTGAGGCCCTGCAGCAGGCTCAGGTAGACGTACTCCTCCTGCTGCAGCAGCGCCCACGCGCTGGCCAGCTGGGCCCGCCACCGCGCGCCCCGCCGGCCCGGCCACAGCGGCCCCAGGCTGCCGTTGGGCAGCTCCAGGCCCAGCGCGTTCTTGACCTGCCCGGCCGCCATCAGGAGGAGCTCTGCCTCGGGGACGTCGGGGCCGCCCTCCTCCGCCTCCCCGCCCAGCGAGCCGAGGGGCTGGAAGCTGGAGAAGGCCTCGCTCTTGGACTTGAGCACCACAGGCCGGCCGCGCCAGTCGGCCTGCAGCACCTTCTTGCCCGGCTCGTAGTGCAGGCAGCCGCGGTAGCGCAGCCTCCCCGCCACGCACAGGTCCTCGCACAGGTCCCCCGCCAGTGCGCCGGCCCGGTAGTCCCGGCACTGCAAGGAAGGGACAGGGACGGGTCGGCCATCAGAGAGGAGGGGGTGCGGAAAGGGGCCGGTGGGTCCCTGCTCTCGGGATGCTTAGCATCCCGCAGTGGAGACAGGCCTCGCTAGGAGAGCAGCAGGGGCCGTTCGGTGGGGGGCGTTGGACGGGCATCTCTCTGCAGCTACGCCACGTAGCTAGGCCCAGGGCCGGGATGTCCGCAGCATCAGGACACCTGTAGACCGGGAGCGGGACTTCCACGTCCACCTGGGGGAGGGGGGGCTGGGAAAGTCTGAAGCCACGAAACGGTCAGAGGAAGGGGCTAGATCAGCTCTGGCTACGCTTCCGCCCCACCCGGAGAGCTGTAACACCCACGTCTAAGAACAGCTACGTCCGGCCTCAGCTGGGACCTGGGGCCCTGGGCCACCCTCAGCTGGCCTCAGCTGGGACCTGGGACCCTGGGCCACCCTCAGCTGGCCTCAGATGGGACCCTGGGACCCTTGCCTGCCCGCGGGGGGGGGGGACCACTGGCTGCAGTGACACCCCCCCCCCGGGCAGGCACATCCCTTGGGCTTGCTTTTTCCAGCTGGGGTTGGCGCGGCCCACAAGGCCACAGGCGCTGGGAGGGCTGCTCGGCTTCAGAAGAGAATCCGCTAGGGCACCAGAGTCGGAGCAGGTCTCGGGGCTGGTGAACAGGGTGGGGAGGGCACTGGGGACACAATCTGGAAGTGCAGGGAGCGTTGTGCCCCCGCGGTGGCAGGGAAGGCCACCCAGGAGCCCCTGGGCTCTACTCCAGGGGACCTTAGGATGGAGCCCCCACCCCCCAGGGGGACCCAGTGACCCTGTGGCCCTCCCCACCAGCTGATAGGTCCCCTAAGAGGACGGCCCAGCCCCACGGTCCTGCAGGAGGGAGGCAGGAGTGCAGGGGAAGGAGGGTGATCACTCTCTTCTCTCTTTTCTGTCTTTTACAGAAATTCTGTGGACTCATCTTTACTAAGAGTGGAGCCTATTTTCTAATCCCACCCCTTCCCCCACCAGCGACTCCTCCTCCCTCGTCGGCACAGAAAGGGCCTCTCTCTCTTCCCAGGACGCGGACAGAGCTCCGTGACGCAGGGGCGTCGTCCTGGTGCCTATGAGGCCCTGAGACGAACAGAGAATCCTAAAACTGCATTTTCCACCCTGTTTCACGCGTTACCAAGCACCCTGAAGGACCAGCCGGGGAAAACGGGCCACAGGGGGTCCTGGACAAAGGGCTGGACCCGACCCAGAGAGCCCAGATCCCGGCCCGACTGTGCTGAGACGTCCTGAGCGAGTCACCCGACTGCTGTGGGCCTCGGATTCCTTCCCCTACCCCACGCCCGCTCCGCTCCCGGCACGGGGGCTGCACGGGCCACTGGGAAGCGTGGAGGCCGCAGCACACGCGCACGCACCAGGCAGCCCGCGGGGCCCTGGATCGGCACTTAGATACAGGATTCCGCGCTGTTCAGATGCTGGCTGGGCGCGTTGCACTTTGCCGACCCCGAGTCGACCATATGCAGCTCCTTGAAATCGAAAACCGTCCCTCCAGCGCTCAGACACCGGGATACTTCCCGAGTCAGAAATCTCCGAAAACTATCAGATTTTCATGGCTCCTTTGGCCTCCCGTGGCGTCAAAGCCCGGCTGAAAAGATGCGAGGATGCGAGGCTGTTTACGGTCCGTAGATTCTATTTGAATTCACATATATTTTGCTGCAGAATTATTAATTTTTTTGATTCCTGGTGCTGCCCCCCTACGCAAAATATAAGTTATATATCGCACATTCTCTTCCTACCACCCAAAACACACCTGGCCCCAAAATGTTACGTAAGGGATTGGGGGCCTTTATACACACTGCAGGCTCGTTGTTCAAAGCCCTTCTTTGAAAGAAATACTACTAGAGCTTAAAAGAAGTGTCCAGATTTTCAAGACTATTTCAGGCAGTCACCCAACAACAGCCTGAAAGGCCAAAGCCACGCCGTCCAAAGCCACACTGGCGTCCAAAGCCACGCCATCCAAAGCCATGCCATCCAAAGCCATGCCATCCAAAGCCATGCCGTCCAAAGGCCACACTATCCAAAGCCACGCCATCCAAAGCCACGCCATCCAAAGCCACGCCATCCAAAGCCATGCAGTCCAAAGGCCACACTATCCAAAGCCACACCATCCAAAGCCACGCCGTCCAAAGCCACTGGTGTCCAAAGCCATGCCATCCAAAGCCACGCCATCCAAAGCCATGCAGTCCAAAGGCCACACTATCCAAAGCCACACCGTCCAAAGCCACGCCACCCAAAGCCACTGGTGTCCAAAGCCACACCATCCAAAGCCACACCGTCCAAAGCCACGCCATCCAAAGCCACGCTCGCCAACTCCTCTGCACACACGGGGAGCTGTGTGCGTGCTGTGCTCCTCTTGGAATTTAACTTAACAGAAGTTCGGTAAGACGCCATTCTTTGGCTTCATGGCCAGGATCTCTTTCCACAGTGTGGGGTCGTGAAATGGGCATGGAAGGATCAGGACCCTTGTGTCAACCACGCTCTGCTATGATTGCTTCCGTATCGCCCCTTGTGAAAAAAATGGCAGCCACCAGGGTCCCGGGGACCTCTCGGTCAGCCTCAGGTAGTCTCTCCCGGGAGGCCAGGACGGAAGGCAAGGCACTGAGACAGCCTCGGGGCACGAAGATGCGAGAGACAGAAATGGCACGGGGTGTTCATTTTACTTATCGTGGGGGCGTCTTTCTCTACTTTACATGGTACTTACAGAGTTCCGTGTCTCTATAATGAACCTGATAAGAAAATGCAAAGAATTGTTTCCTGATTTCCTTATGAATCCCCAAATCCCTGAATATATGATATGCAAAATGGTTTGATTCAATTCCACGAACATTTTTATAGTGTTACCTGTAGCTCACAGCAACTTCAAACTCCTGGGCTCAGAAATCCTTCTGCCTCAGCCTCCCAAGTAGCTGGGACTACAGGCATGCGCCACCATGCCCGGCTAATTTTTTCTATATATATATATTAGTTGGCCAATTAATTTCTTTCTATTTATAGTAGAGACAAGGTCTTGCTCTTGCTCAGGCTGGTTTCGAACTCCTGACCTTGAGCAATCCGCCCGCCTCGGCCTCCCAGAGTGCTAAGATTACAGGCGTGAGCCACTGCGCCTGGCCCAAAAGTGCTTTTACATGAAGTACAGAACAGAACCGAGGAAGACAGACAGGCAGGTAGCAGACGCCCCACGAACGCAGGAGGCAGGAGGTGGCCATCCTGAGCTGGGAGCTTCAGAGTCCCCGGGTGCTGGGAGGAGGGTGCGGGGAAGACTCAGCCCTGCTGGCCAGAGCGAGGACGCCCGGGGGAGACGTGCGGCTGGTGACCACTGGGCCCCATCTTCCATCTGCCCGTGAGCAGGGGAGGGAGGAAGGGAGCACCTGTGACTGCCCGGACCCTCACTCTTCTCATCTGAACTGCAGCCACCACTGCCATTGGCTGAGAGGGACACCTGAGGACCACAGAGCCACCTCCCTTCCACCAGGCCTGCAGCTGGCCGTGGGCCATGCCTTGAGCATCAGCCCCACCTTGCCACCCGCCAGTCAGCGGCCCCAGCTTTCCACAGCTAACCCTGCCGTGTGCGAGCACGGATGGGCCACCGCCCGACTACCACCCGCCCGACTACCGCCGCCCAACTACCGCTGCCAGGCCACAGGTGGCTCCGACTTGACGTTAGAGCAGGACACGACCGGAACATGGTGAGGCTTAGCTTTGGGGCAGACTGGCTTTGCCCCCACTAGCTGCGTGGTGAGTTTCCAAGTCTATAAAATGAGGAAGATGATGCTGTGTCACAGGAGACTTGGGAAGGTCCAACTGGGTCACAGACACATAGTCCCTGGCGCAGTGCCAGCCGGCGGTGGTCTTGGCCGATGCTAGTGCCCTCCCCGCCCCAGCCCTAGTTATGGAAGGGTGGGGGGCAGGGGTGTTCTTCCAGGAGGAGAAGCACCGTGGGGGCTCAGCTTGGAGACAGGGTTAGCACTGTGCAGTGCGGACGGGGAGACGCAGTTCGGCCGCACGAATGGCCTGCACAGAGGTCCGGGGTTTCGAAGCAGCGCTGCGTGTTCAGAGGACCAGACACGGTCCAGAGGAGCAGAGAGCTAAGTTACAGCACGCACCTACGGGACCACCTGGGTGTTCTGTCAAAAACGCCACTCCTCTGTGTCCCCATCTGGCATAGGTGCTTCCTGCCCAGCAAGGATCCGATCGCCTTGGCCCTGAAGCCGGCCCACCCCCAAGTGGGAATTCCTGCCTCCCTCCCCTGCCCCCAGCTGTCATTAAATCCCGGCTGCAGGCCGTGCCCTGCTGCCCCGGGTCCCCACAGCTCGGGGTTTTACACGAAGCTGCAGCATGTCAATGAAATGCAAGAGAGGTCAGAGTGGCATCTGTACGAGGTTTGCCTCTGTGCATTCGGAAAGCCACTCCGAACAGGAGTTGCAAGATGTTCTGCACATGGTGTAACTGTTGGGTTTGGCACGGGGCCCACGGACCCTGGAAGGAAGCATCCATTTGGGTCGTTTCTCTGAAGATCAGCACATTGGCTTCCAAGCCTGCCCCGCCCACAGCTGGCTTCTTGCTGTGGCACCAGGTATTAGAAAGGGCAGGACATGGAGTAGGGTGACCAAAGCCCAGTCGGGGACCGGCCAGCGACCACAGGCGGGGTCTCGGGTTTGTGACTTTACTTTCCAGGACTCCAGTCACCCTGTTTGTCATACAAGAGAGATCACTTATATTAAAACACAGCAGGCACTAAAAAGCATACAGCAGCTCTGAGCTTACGATGGGTTACATCCTGATAGACAGACCTGTGGTTAGGTTGAAAATGCATTTAATATCCCTAAACTACCAAGCACCACAGCTTACTACCCTAATCTGCCTTAAACGTGCCCAGAACAAGTACTTTACCTCCCTGGGACTCAGTTTTTCCATCTGCGAAACGGGGATACAGAAAGCAAATACTTCGTAGAGGTTGTTGAGAGAATTCAACGCAAGTATACGCATGAAACGCCTCAGTCCCGCACCTGCCTGCAGGAGGCTTTAACAGGCAGCGGGCACGTTCCGGCCCGGGGTGGCAAGGGCTCCGCCTGCAGAACTCGAAGCCAGGCTTGTCCCCATTCAGCAGGATGTGGCTCCTCAGCCTGGCCAGGCCTCCTGCCAGGCCCGCAGGAAAGGGGGGGCTCCGGAAACCTCCACATCAAGTCCACGAGTGTCCACAGTTCACAAAGACAGCATGGGCTAGAAAGCAGCAGTCAAGGGGAGCAGTGGGGTCTGACCAGGAGAACCCAAAGCTCGAAGACCCGGGGCTGGAGTGTTCTGGAACAATTCAAGTTGGCTTTTCTGGGGACTCCTGTCCGTGGTGTGTGGTTGGCTCCCTTGGGGGTGTGGGTACTTGGGGGAACCCACAGACCTGTGACCTCTGTCCCCTGCCCAGCTCCGAAGCTGTCAGGTGGGTATCCCCTGGCAGTGCCGCCTGGCCGGGAATTCACTTCGACTTTGGCTCTGCCCAGAGGCCTTCCTTGGCTCCCCTGGCAAAATTGTTTCTTCTGGGCTGCGGTATCCAGAGTGAAAGCTAATGAGGGTCTGAAGGCCAGGCAGAAAAATTGCAACCAGTTTTATTACTACGGATAAAAGCCAGGCAGAGGGAATTGGAAAGTGCCCCTGAGCTAGAGACAGAGGCTCAATTCAGCTCAGGTCCTCGGAAGCCACGCTGCCAACTTCTGCCTGGCACCACAGCCCGGCGGAGTCTGCAGGGTGCAGATCGGGGTCCTACTGAAACTTCCCAGCTCCCGTTCGGAGTGTGCAGTCAAGAGCTGAGCCAGGGCACTGTGCAGGCCCCACGTGAACAAACTCGGACTGAAAACGGGAGAAAGGGCTGTGGCAGGAACGAAGGGAGGGAAAGCGAAGCTCCGAGGACATGTGAGAAATAGCGACCTCAGACAGGCCTGGCGTCCCAACGGGGCTCCTGACAACCCAGCTCACCCAGGACCAGCGTCACGGAAACCCTCAGGAAGACCAGTGTGACATTTTCAATGGTTCTTTTGGCAACAGGGAAGATTGAAGGCCTTCGGAGGCAGAACCCGCCGCTTCAGCTTCACGTCTGTCTAGAAACGAGCCCGCGTGGCTGCCGAGGAAGACACGCTGGCCCAGCCTCTAAACAGAGTGGGTTTTGATTTGCAACCTGGAACGCTGCTGGGGAGATTATGATTCGCAATTACTTAAATTGTATCCGGCGATTCAATTTCCATTAGGCCTTTTCCCACTTAACCAGAGGTAAAGAGATGAAAAATGGTGTTCGTTTTTTATTTTAATCTAATAGATGATTATACTAGACTTTTAAATAGGTGCTCCCTCCTGGCTGACCAGCAACTTCTGCTTACTGTAATTAGGCAAACAGGCCCTCCCCCCCCCCAAAAAAAAAACAAAGGGAAAGAAAGGGGATTTTTGCATGAGTTACTGAGAAAATCAATGAGCTCTTGCAACTTAAAACTTGAAAGAACTTCAGCCTAACGGTGGAGGGCAGGTGGACGGAGAGCATCTGTGACGAGCGTCTCACCTGCATGTGGCCGATGCATGGTGACACGTGTCATATTCGATTAGGGAGCATGACTTGTTTCAGCTTGCATATTTGGCTCATTATTTTAAAAATAATTTTACAATCTCACAAAATCATTTACTTTAAGAACCTTCTCGCTCCCACGTTCTGTGAAAATCTACAATCTCAAAAAGCCCACCCATATGTAAGCAATTGGACTGAAAATTTCCCATGTGTTACTGGAAGATTTTTTTAGAAAACAGATCAGTTTTCAAAACAAAGGCTTAGAGTAGGTCACTATTTTAGGAAGTGGACAATCACTGAACTCATTTACCAGTGGTCGCTGCTATCGTCCCCTTTCTTGGATTTCCTTTTAGGGATTCCTGCCTTTACTCGAGTCCCCACCAAATGCACAGACGAGGGAGCAGCCCACGTTTCAAACGAACTAAAAGATGAGCATGTTGCTTCACAGCGTCCGCGGGCCAAGCGCACGCAGCACGCTGCAAAAGCCGAAGTGTTTCTTTCTCTCCCTAACTGTGGGGCTCAGCCGAGGAGCTGTCGGGTGCAAGGCCCTCCGGGTTTGGAGATTCTGCTGTCCAGGACCAGGACAGGGGTCCGCCGGGTCCAAGCCGCCTCGGCGGCGCGCTCTGCGCACCCGAGCGCACTGCGCCTGCTTCGCACAGAGCGCTACCGCGGAGAGCCGTGGCTTTGCGGCGCAGGGCGGCAGGGCCCTGCCAGCTGCCTGCATCTGGCTCGGCAAGGTGGGGGGTGACCCGGCAGCCCAGGGTGGCATCACAGCAGGGCGGCTGGGCTAGAGCGCTGGGACCTGAGATACAGAGGCGTAGTCCCTGCCGGCCCGAACCCCGAACCGCCGCGCGCCCTGAGCCCAGCCGCCGGACACTGGACACCAGCACCGAGGAGCCGCCCGGAGACTCGGATCAGGATCACACCCGCAAACTTCTTTCAGGAGCTCGGACTCAGGGGTGGTAGAAGAGAGTTGGACGGGAAGATTGTCTTGGGACAAAGGACCAATTTTGGCAAAAGGGGAGAACACTCCCCACCCGCCCACGGAGGGACTACCCCGGCGAGTCCCAGTTCGGGAGACCGGGTCCCGTGCCTCTGGCATTCCATGCACGTGTCTGGACCCCACTGCCCTCAGAGGGTGCCACCTCCATCCAAGTACCCAGGGTGGGGTGGGCACAGCGGCGCCGCAGCGCAGCGGCCGGGCGCGGGCAGGATGTCCGATCCCCCCTCCCGGGACGCGCGGCACGGGGCAGGCAGTGCGGCGGCGGGACCTACCAGCGCGGCCAGGATGCGCCGGCTCTTCTCGTCGGTGCAGCGCTCGGAGAGGACGCCCGGGTGCGCGCGGAGCAGCAGCGCGCCCGCCAGCACCCAGCCGGCGGTCCACGCAGCGCAGGCGAGGAGCGCGCCCTGCCCGCACCGCCCGCACCGCCCGCGCCGCCGGGCCCGGCCCCGCGCGCCCGCCACCCGCGCCATGGCCAGCCCGGCCGTGCCCCCGCCCCGCCGCCGCCCGTGCCCAGCGCCCCGCGCTCGGGTCTCGGCTCCGCGGCTCAGCCTGGCGCGGCAGGGAGGGGGCGGGGGAGGGGCATCGCGAGAGGAGGGGGCAGGCTCCGCGCCCCGCCTCGCCCTGGGGGGCGTCCAGCGGCCACAACCCGCGCACCAGGGCAGTGGATGGGGTCCTCCCGCCGCACGCCCCGCTCAACTCTTCCCCCAGCCACCTTTGCACTTTCCTGGATTGTTTTTTCTTGCACATTTCCCCCAGGAAGCCCAGCTCCCCATTTGAAAGGAATCCGGGTAGATTCAACCCCCGCCCCTTTTTTTGCACGCCCGGCCCTCTGTCAGCACATCTTTAATTGCCAGATAAGATCCCCCTTCCCTCCGTGGGCGCTCCCGGCGCAGCCGCCGCGCGCCATCCTCTGCAGAAGCCCCCACCCCACCGTCCCCGGACCCCTCGGCGCTCTCGCTGCAGCTCCGACCCCCACCGCTTGCCTCTGCCGGACGCTGTCCTCCCCTGAGTCCGACCCCAGCCTGAGTTTCCTCCGGGCTGTGCGCAGGGTCAGGGATCGAGGGTCAGGGACAGTCAGGCGTCCGGGCGACCCGGCCAGACCCTTCCCACGGGCACCCCCGAGTCACACCTCCGAGTCTCCGGCTGCCAAAACCTCGCGGGGCGTCAGTCTCAGGGGCGAAAAGGGGCCGCACTCGGTAAACATTTCCTTTCCCCCCCGGCGAGGAGCAAGCGCGCACCAGACGTGTCCAAAGCTACATTCGTGTGTTCGCGCCCTCACCTGGGGGCACGCTTCCGCGCGCGAGCCCGGCGGCCAGGTGGAGTGCTCCGCGCCCATCTAGACGCCTGGGCCCGCAGACGCGTCCGTGGCCCTCGCCGGCGGCCCCCGCCCCGCCCGAGCCGCCCCCGCGACTCCGCAAACGCCTTTCTGCGGCGAAGACGGAGCCGGGCGCCCGCCCGAGGGGACCGGTCACAGCCGGAGGGCCCTGACGCCCCCGCGCCCGCGTCCGCTTAACAAAAGCTCATTCAGCGCCGGCCGGTCCCCACCGCCCTCCCGCCTGCCCCGGCCTGGACTCCCCGAGATCCCTTCCCGGGCCGGGGAAGGCGGGAAGCTCTCGCCCTGATAAACTCTGTAATTACCCCGCAAGAACTGGCTTCTGAACCTTCTCCTTCCGACTCGCTCGTTGAACGAGTTTCGTGGCTGGCTCAGGGGCAGAAGGAATGACGCAGCATCGGACGCACCAACGCGCAGCCCTGAGGAGCACTTGGGGCATGGCACAAGCGCCGTGGGCCCCGGGGTTCGGGTCTCACCCAGTGGGTAGCGGCGGCTGTCCCCACCCAGGACACACCCAGCCAGGGCGCCAAGTGTGAATAGTCGCATAGGCCGGTTGGGTGGAACCTTTGATGTCCCATTTCAAGATAGGCGTGGAGCACAGGAGACAGCCAGGACAGGCCTTAAAATCTCAATGGTGTGAAGCTGCTTTCTTTTCCCAAGGATTTTATTTGGTGTGGGGAGGAGGGTGCGGCAATGGGAAGGAGAATGCGATAAAGAACAATAACCATTTATACTGTAAAAGGTCGGAATAAAAATCACAGGGTGAAAAAGCTGGACTTAAAATCGAAATTAACATTAGGATTTGCAAGTTTTACTTTTGTAACTTTTAAAAATCTGTTATTAAGCACACTTCTTTTGGCATTTTATTAAGAAAAATATACAGAAGAAAATAATTTCGTTTAATAAAAATAATCACACAATAAAGGGATCTTTTTACCATTCGGCATTGTTTCAATACAGAAGTGAAGGTACTCTCTAGAGCCAAATGAAATCCTTAGACTCAAGAACCTACTCAGGGTTAGCATCCTCTTGTGCGGTTTGTGCACTGCGTAAAGCCAGGTGGGGCGGAAGTCCACCAGAGTCTAGTTCACCAAGCCCTTTTCCTGGGGGGCCCAGAGCAGGACAGCTCACCAGAAGGGACACCTTTATTACTGTGTGTAGAAAGGACGCTCTTTAAAATTATTATTCACAGAAAGGTGACTTGTAGGCTAGCTGTAGCTTGGTACTAAAGATACTCCCCTAGAGCAGTACAAAAGTAAACAAATAATCACATTATTTGCTGCAGGGTTCTGTTTAATTCAAAATGACTGGCAGCCTTGGGGTGGGGGGTAATAGGTCAAGATTAAGGATACAGGCAGAGCTGGGGAGGTAGCTTGGCCCAGAGCCAGCTGCACGTCAAGTTGATTTGAATAGACTTTGACTCCTTAAAAAAATTGTATGAAATCCAAGAACTACTTTCCCCTACTCTCTTGCCCCAAATTATGAAAACTGAGATTATATTAGAGTATTGGAATATTAGAAGTGACTGAGTACAATGATTCCACCAATCATGATATCAAACTCAATTCACACAGAAATTTACAAGGTATCTCTCCTTTGCCTTGAAGGAAATGTCCGTTTATCTCTGCATAATAACGGCACGAGCAGGTGAAAGACACCCCGAGATTCTAGAGTCCAGAGCCGGTGCCCCATGCAGGAGTCTCCGGCATATACCCAAATGCAGGAAAGCAAATCCAGCATGTAATTAGGGTTGGTTTGTTTTAGTTAAGCACTTACTCTATATTTATTAATTTATTTCCTTCGTTGGACTAGAGGATCCTTGAGGGTAGGACTGTATCTTATTTAGCCCCAGCACCTAATATGCACCTGATACCACGTAGGTCCTTAAATGTCTGCTGAGTAAATGATGGGATTTAGTGTATTAGCATTTCCTCTGAAAAATCAGAAAACTGAGCACCCTGTGGAATCTGTCTCGAGGAAGGCTTTTAACACATAAATATTTCTTTCTGATTTCTCGAGGCTAAATTGAGCAATCCAGGAACCTCACAGCATAAGGAATACGTTTGAACATATCCGTTGGGTCCTGAACTCATCTACGGACAGGTGAACTGTCACTGACAGCTGAATGTGACTCTTTTGCTTATGGGCCATTACTGGAAGCAAAATGAAATTCTATGCTTTTCCGACTACCCTAGACAGGAGGGTTACTAGTGCTCATTCTACTGCGTTTCTGTGGGCTCGTGGCAGTGAGCATGTCACATGCCCATCCACGTCATGGCAGTCTCTCCCAGTGGCCTGCCTCGGTCTAGGAAACTGTCCAGCACTGGCCGACTGCACCAGTCATTTGCAGGAGTTAGAACAGAACAAGGTTTTAATTTTGTGCTCAGTTTTGCTACGACCCCTTTTCCCCATCCCAACAGTGGCTGCCACTACCGATCCTAGTGAAAGTGTAGGAAGGGGGTGGCCCCTTTCGGAAGGGGGGCAAGTTTCTGGTCCCCTGTGGGCTGGTGAAACCATGAGGGCCGGCCAAACCACCTCTGCTCAAACACAGTCCATGTTCTAGAAAGGTCACCTCTGTTGTCATGTGGGTCTTACTGTGTCTAGATACTTACCTGGCTTTCCTCTTAAGTGAGATCAGCCCTATTTATAAAATGTGAATTTTGTTTGGAAAGAAAGAAGGCATTGTGTAGTCTGGAGCTAGCCAGGGTAGGTCTCACTGGGAGTCCCTGACAGCAGGAGGACAGAGTCCCCAGCGGTGAAGGGCGCCGTGATGGAGAAAGCAGCGTAGGATGACAGCAGAGAAAGGTGGGTTTGTTTTGCAATTTTGCCGAGAGCCCTGAAACTGTCAGGTTTATAGAGCCCCTTGACTGTTTCCCACTAATGTAGGATAATGAGGGATTCTTTTGGGATACAGACGAAGATTTAGCAACAGGGCATTCTTTATACCACGGTTCCTAATAGCACCGAGGTTGGAAGTAACCTAAATACGCGTCGTGAGGATCGGTTAAGTAAACCTACGTCGTCCGTCAGTGGAAAATGCTGCTGGCATAGAGAACTGTGAGGTGAAGTGTATGTTGACAGGAAAGACATTACAAAAGCCTGGCGTTTCTCCTAGTCCTGAACCTCCTCCCCTCTGCTCGCACATCCCGAGTTTGCTTGGGGGATCACACTCCCTCAAGCTCTGTCCCTGAGGTTTGCCCCACCTGCAGCGCCAGGGGTGGGCTTGGGACACAGCCCGCTGAGGACAGTTCATGTCCCCGGCCACAGGGGCTGGCCAGGCAGACCCCCAAGCCCCACAGGCCAGGAGGAGCCAAGGCGCGTGTTGGACTGTTGCAAAGAGAAGCCTTGTGTGGGCGAGACTGCCAGGCTGGGAGGGTGTGGTTGCCGGGGCCACCACGAGGGGGAATCCCTGCCCAGTAAGTGGGAGGCAGGGATGGGGAGGACGTCCTTTGAGCTGCCCACTTCTCAGTCGCCCAGCTGAGCGGCTCCCTTTGTGGTTTAAGCCAGTCTGGGTTGGGTTTCCGTCTTTCACAGTGGAAAGCGTGTTGGCCGGTACAGATGTTCACGGAACCATTGTGTGAAATAGCGGGTTCCAGGACATTAGCTTCCATGTGATTCCATTTTAGTTGTTTTTTTTTTTTTTTAAGCATACCATATGCTTATTTATGTGTACGGAAAATTCTGAAAAGAGACATGAAAATGTTTATGGTGTTATCTCTAGTCGGAATCATTGCCGGTGAGTTTTATCTTATTCTCTTTGCTGACGTCAATGTTCTAAATCCATTCCAGACAGCACGCGTTATTCGCGTAATAGCAGAGCAGTGACATCGAGAAAGAAGAACCCCCCAAAGGCCCTCGGGCCTCAGAGTCCTGGCATCTGTGGCATCTGGTTCCCTGGGGGCTGCTGTGGACAGGAGGACGTCGGAGAAGCGCAGCCCTCGTCCACGCCACCCTGGCAGAGTTGTTGCCCCGTCTCTGGCGACCTCTCAGCCTTGTGGTGATGCTTAACTTGATAAGAGCTCATTCATTCATTCATTCATTCATTCCATAAGCACTATTGAGCAGCACGATCTGGGGTTAAAGATGTTCAGACGAATAGACCGGACCTCAGCCCCCTTGGCTAGGGAAGCTGACGTGAGCCGATCTATCTACAACTTGGGACCGTTTGCAAAAGGATGTGCCCATGTTCGCACCTGTCTTCCCTTCGGCTACCGGGGCACCAAGGGGCTCTGCCAGAGACAGGGCTGCTACCGACGCCACCACCAAACATTGCTGGTCGCAGGACCGTGTGTTAGGTCTTGCACCCTGAGTGTGTAAAAGGAGCCCCCAAAACACGTGGGCAGGAACCATAGCGGTGGAGCCAGAGTGGGCCAAGGCACAGGATTAGGTCATTTTTCTTCTCTGATGGCTTTTATCCTGGTCATCTTCCAGCAGGCTGAGAGAGTCTATTAGCAGACGTCTTCCCAGGCACTCAGGACAGCGGCTCTTGCCCCTCCAGCCCCTGGCTGTGCGGTGACAGAAGACAATTCCCGGAAGCCTCTCAGACACCTTTCCCCTGCTCTGCTCAAACACGGTCCTCCTGGGCGCCCTGAAACCCACCAGTGACGACACCACAATCCACCCAGTAACCTCCTAACCCGGGAAGCCCGGATGCTCCCTGGTCCTACCCCTTTCTCACACCCAACACCGGATTTTCTTTAATCATCCATCTTTCAGAGGAGTTTTAGGTTCACAGCAAAATTAAGAGAAAGGCACAGGGGTTTCCCTCTCCTCTCAAGTGCCCGGCCTCCCCCATTACCAACGCCCCCCACCAGAGTGGGACGCTGGCCACAATCGGGAAACTCACACTGACATGTCTTCATCGCCTGAAGCCTATAGTTCCCATCAGGGCTCACTTTTATCGTTGCACCTTCTATGGGTTAGGACAGACGTGTGGTGCCACGGCCCCGCCACTGCAGACCCGAGCACACAGACACAGAGGCCTTTGGCTACTGTAAATAGTCTGCCGTCAACATTGCTATACAAATGTCTGTTTGATTCTCTGCTAAAAAACAACGTGCTTTTAAATAAAGGAAAATATAGCAAGCAGTAAGGCAAGAGACCCACCCTTCTGACAAAGCCTGGCTGCCTCTGAAGTCGGAAAACTGATTCTCCATAAAGCTGGATAATGGCTTTTCTGATTACAACTAACATATAGTAGCCATAGCTTTGTTAAAAGTCACTAAACTACATTTTATTATGCATGCTTGCCAAAGTACAGGGTTACTCAGGAAGGACATCCCATACAACAAATGCCGGTCAATGCAAGTAATCAAGTAACTCCAGCAAAAAGCAAAAGTTGCCTTTCCTCTGTGCAGATCAGTTAACTCAACACCCAGATCGATCGATCGTCTCACTCCCCACACGCCCTCCCACACCCTGCGACTCCCCGCCCAGCTCACTGCCAAGAAGTCATTTTCATTCTAGCCAGTCATTTTCCCCTCCTTCACCCGCTGCTTCTGCCAAATGCGCTTACCCTTTTCCTCTAACAGATTCCAGTCTTAATGGGAAAGGCGTGTTCAGTACCTGCAAGGCCTGTGTGCTCTTCCTCACTATGTGGTCTTAGACTGTGAATTCCGAAAGGGCAGGGGAGGTGTAGGCTTCGTTTATGGAGTGGGGAAGTTGCGGGCCGTTCCTGCCCCTCTTTGTGTGGGTGTGATGAAGGGGACAGGGCGGGCAGGAAAGGCAGGAAGTGGCAGGGCAGGTCCCGGTTGCTGTATTTTCTCAGAGGCCCGCAGCTCCTCCTCAGCATACTGAATCCCCTTGTCTCCTTCTGGCACAACCTGCAAGCAGACTTTTTTGTTCGCAGCTTCTAGTGTTTTTAGTGCTCCTGGCTCCTGATATGTTTGGCGGCTCTCATAGCTTAGTCACTTGCAGCACTAAACAATAGCCTCTTTTTCATGTAGTGAAGCGCCTAGTCCTGTTTAACATTAGAACTCCGAAAAATTCGTTACCAAGTCTCTCCTCTCTTGGCTCAGGTCAGACTCAGACCAGAACATCTGCTCTGAGGAAGGAGGGAGGGCGATCTGTTTCCTCTCTGTTTGTTACTCTCCCTCCCTCCCCCGCTGCTGACAAATAATGATGTTTTTATTTCCTTCTTTCTAATCCTATGTCTTTAATTTATTTGGGGGCCTCCACTACAATGTTGTCTAGAAGTAGTAGGAAGCATCCATGTCTCAGTTCCTACTTTTTTTTTCCTATAAGCAAATCGAGTAATTTATTTGCATAACTGAAGAAAATGTACAGCCGGTGTTGGGAGCTTTAAAGGGGTTCTTCTGTAACGAGGGCCTTGCATATACCTATCGTTTAAAGTGCATGATAATAATCGTCCGTACAAATTCTGGCATTAGCTTCTACAGTTCTATTTTTAAATGAATGTAACATAGAACGGACTTTTGTACGAGAATGTTTACTGTTCTATAAACTATGACGTGCATACATTTATTTGTGTGACCAACTCCACAATCAGGACACAGAATAGTTCTGGCACCCAATAAAAACTCCCTCATGAGACCCCTTTATAGTCACCCTTAACCCTGACCCCTAAACGCTGCTTTAGCTGCATCCCATAATTTTGGCATGTTGTGTATTTGCTTTAACTCATCTCAAAGTATTTTCTAAATTTCCTTTGATTTTTTAAAAAATTTTTTCCCATTGATTATCAATAAGTATATTGTTTGATTTCCATATATTTATAAATTTCCCAAATTTTCTTCATTTCTAATTTTATTCCATTGTGGTCAGAAAACATACTTTGGTATAATTTTAGTCCTTTTGAATTTGCTGAGGCTTGTTTTGTGACCCAACATATGGTATATCCTGGAGAATGTACTTAAGAAAAACATGTATCCTACTGTTGATGGACAGAGAGAGTGTTCTAGATATTCTAGAAATGTCTGGCAGGTTTCGTTGGTTTATTGTGATGTTCAAGTCTTCCATTTCCTTGCTGTTCTTTTGTCTAGTTGTTCTATCTATTATTGAAGATGGAGTATTGAAGCCTCCACTTACTATTGTTGGATTGTCTAGTTCTAGCTTCAGTTCTGTCAATTTTTGCTTTATGTATTTTGGGGCTCTGTTGTTAGGTACATATATGTGTACAGTTGTAATGTCTTTGTGATAATTTATCCTCCTAACATAACATGTCACTCTTTGTCTCTAGTAACAATTTAGTCATAAAATTTATTTTGTCTCATATTATTAAAATAGTATAGCCAATTCATCTCTCTTTTGGGTACTGCTTGCATGGTATAATTTTTATTATTATTTTACTTTCCACCTCTTTCTGACTTTGAATGTAAATTGTATGTGTTGTAGAGTGCATATAGTTTGGATCATGTTTATTTAGCCATGCTGCCAATCTCTTCCTTTTGTTGGAGTGGTTAGTTCATTTACATTTAATGTAAGTACGGATAAAGTAGGGTTTACATCTACTATTTAATCAATTGTCTTTTGTATTTATTGGGGCTTTTTTGTTCCTTTCTTTTTTTTTAATTTTTTTAAATTTCAAACTATTATGGGGGTACAAATGTTTTGGTTACATGGATTGCTTTTTGTTGCTTTATCTATTCATCACTGCCTTCTTCTGTGTTAATAGATATTTTTATCATATCATTTTAATTTTCTTTCTCTCCCTCTCTTTCTCTCCTTCTCTCTGTATATGCGTGTGTATGTGTGTATTTTTAAAGTTATTTTCTTAGTGGATGCCATGGGTATAATAATTAACATCTTAAGACAGTAAAGTTTGTGTTAACACCAACTTAATTTCAATCATATATAAAATCTTTAATATAGCTCCACTCTCTCCTCCCCTTCTTTCTGCTATTATCAGCATACAAATTACATTTATACATTATACATTTATACATTATAAATCCATTAACAGCTTTATAGTTATCGTTTTATAAATTTGTCTTTTAAATCATATGGGAGTTGCAAACAAAAAATGCAATGCTACTGGCTTTTATATTTACATATGTAATTATCTTTACCACTCTTCTTTAATTCTTCATATGCCTTTGAGTTACTATATAGTATCTTTTCATTTCAGCCTGGAGGACTCCCTTTGCCATTTTTTGTAGGGCATGCCTACTAGTCATAAACTCCCTTACAGTTTATCTGCGTATGTCTTGATTTCACCTTCATCTTTTTTTTTTTTTTTTTTTTTTTTTTTGAGACAGAGTCTCACTTTGTTGCACAGGCTAGAGTGAGTGCCATGGCATCAGCCTAGCTCACAGCAACCTCAAACTCCTGGGCTCAAGCAATCCTACTGCCTCAGCCTCCCGAATAGCTGGGACTACAGGCATGCGCCACCATGCCCGGCTAAATTTTTTCTATATATATTAGTTGGCCAATTAATTTCTTTCTATTTATAGTAGAGACGGGGTCTCGCTCTTGCTCAGGCTGGTTTCGAACTCCTGACCTCGAGCAATCTGCCCGCCTGGGCCTCCCAGAGTGCTAGGATTACAGGCATGAGCCACCGCACCC
The DNA here is from genome assembly GCF_040939455.1 of Microcebus murinus. Classification (NCBI taxonomy): domain Eukaryota; kingdom Metazoa; phylum Chordata; class Mammalia; order Primates; family Cheirogaleidae; genus Microcebus; species Microcebus murinus. Next base: position 4,134,673 of record NC_134120.1, on the reverse strand, counting down.
GGCCTCACCTTCATTTTTGAAGGGTAGTTTTGTCAGATATAAAATTCTTGGTCTATAGCGTTTTGAGTTTTTTTTTCCTTCAGAATTTTAAATATGCGATTCCACTGCCTTATGGTCACCATGGTTTCTAAAAAGAAATTGGCCATTAATCTTATTGAGGGTGTCTTGTACATGACAGGTTGTTTCTCTCTTGCTGCTGTCAGGATCCTCTTTGCAAACTTTCATCAATTTGACTATGATGTGTCTAGTTGTAAGTGTCTTTGAGCTTATCCAACTTAGAGTTTGTTGTGCTTCTTGGATGTGTAGATTAGCATGTACATCAAATTTGGGAATTGTTGAGCCATTATTTCTTCAAATAGTCTTTCTATCTTTTTCTCTCTGTTCTTCTAAGCAGGCAACTTACAACTCTGTCTTAGTCTCCACTCGCTGCTTGTGTGGAGCCTCGAGATCAGACGAGAGATTAGAGCCTTCTCTGGTCTTTCCTGGCCATGCACACGGTGCGTGGCCTCCTCAATTCCCAGAAATATGTTGCAGCTTTTCCAAGTCCCTTATGGCCTCATGAGGTTTTTTTGTTAGAGTCTATCGTTCAGCCTCTTGTTGGTCCCAACTGTTACCACCATCTCTGCTGGACAGGATGTTAAACAGTCGCCACTGATTGTTTTTGACAAGAGCTCTGGAGAAAGGGCTGTTCACACAGAGTGATCTGAGTCAGGTCAAGCTAAGACAAGTTAGGTCAAATAGAGACAACATGAAGCTTTTCCAGGACAAGGTCAAATAACGATAATTCTCCAGAGATGGGACTTTTTGTTTTACCCTCTCCAGGGTACTAGGCTGGGCTGCCTTTTAGGCCACTGCAGAGCTGGGGAAAGGTATGTGGGAATGGGCCACGTCAAAATGCCACAGAGCTCACTGTGCACACTGGTACTCAGTTGTTTTACTTGAATAAATGCTTCTAGGATTGTTGCAAATCTTTGGTTACATTCCAGATCTGAAAAAGTTGATTTTGACCTTTTGGTTGTTGTTGCCTGTTTTCTCACAGTGTTTATGGAGGAGTGGGTTCTTAGAGGGGATTGCTCTGCCATTCCAGAAATTTACTCCCTGTCTCTTGTGTCATCAACTTCCCCCTTTGTAGGACCAGTCCCATCCAAATGCAAGTACGCTCTTATTTCCCCCTCTTTAAAAAACGAAACGACAATAACTCTCTGCCTCCATCTTCTGTCTAATTTCTCCCCTTCCATGCGCAGCAAAAATCCTCTGCACTCCCTCAATGTTGTCTCCCCCATCACGTGTTTGCCCATGCCGCTCCTTTGTCCACCAACACTGCCCCTCTCACAGTCACCAGTCACCTCCACATTGCTGTGTTCAGTGGAAATCTTCCTGACCCTTGTTTGATTTGGCTGAGCACCAACATTTGGCTACAGGGGTCACTGTCTCCTCCCAGGGGCTCTTTCCCCTTTGCCTTCTGGACATAATCTGACCCGGTTGCCTCCTTCTTTTCTGCTACCTCCCACTGGCTGCTTTGTTCTCAACTCCTCCACGTCTAAAGGTTGCAGCGCCCGGGGGCTCTGCCCTTGGACTTCTCTTTTCTACCTACACTCACTGCCTGGTGACTTCATTCATTCTTGTAGCTTTAAACACCTTCTACGTGCTGATGGCTTACCGCGTTTGCATCTCCAGCGCTGACCTGTGACCTGAACTGACCTGTTTAATATGTCTCCAACGCGATAAATAACGAGCATCTCAAACCTAACCTGCCCAAAACTGAGGTCCGGATATGCCCTCACTAATTCCCTCTGCATTCTTCCCCAACTCAGTTAACAATGACTTACTTCTTGCCATGGCTTAGGCTAAAATCCTTGGCATATTCCTTGATGTCTGTCTTTCTCTTACTTCCAAATCTAGTTCATCATCAAATCCTTTACTCTACTCAGCATATATTCAATTTTCGTCTCTTATCACCTCCCACTGCTACCCTCACATCCTTCTGTTAGGTAGTTAGCAAGGGATTCCGGGTCTCCTGGGGACAAAAGTGGATGCTTTGCATTGGTGCAATTGCCCCACCTGGTAAGAACGTTGGCCGCACACCCCCGTCTTGGTCCTGCCCCATTTTGATCCTGCCCTGAGCAACTGCCATACATGGGGGATCAGGGGACACCCCACAAATCTGCCAATGACAACTCAGCAGGCCAGCTGCAAAAGGATGCAGAGGACTCCCTAGCCTACAGGCCACGCTGCATAGGCACGGTAGGGTCTAGAAGTGACCTGCATGCGCAGTAAGGTTCAGGCCATGCAACTCCCAACTGTCTAATCAAAGTGGTTCCCTGGTGACGTTGAGCCACAGGGAGGTCCCAATCTGAGGACTATAAAACAAGGTGCAGCCAGGCGTCGTGGCTCACGCCTGTAATCCTGGCGCTCTGGGAGGCTGAGGCAGACAGATTGCTCGAGGTCAGGAGTTCGAAACCAACCTGAGCAAGAGCGAGACTCCATCTCTACTATAAATAGAAATTAATTGGCCAAATAAATATATATAGAAAAAAAAATTAGCCGGGCATGGTGGTGCATGCCTATAGTCCCAGCTACTTGGGAGGCTGAGGCTTGAGCCCAGGCGTTTGAGGTTGCTGTGAGCTAGGCTGACACCACGGCACTCACTCTAGCCTGGGCAACAGAGTAAGACTCTGTCTAAAAAAAAAAAACAAGGCGCAGACCATAACCAGGCCCTTTTTTGGCTCCTTCCTTTTGCTCTCCCTTTGCTGTGACAACGGGTCCAGTCATGGTCTGTGGGGCATGTATCATACTCTGTAAACCCACGTCTTGCTTGCGCTCTGTAATCCTATTTTTTCTCCTCAATAAACTTCGTTTTTGTGCTTGCCTTACTTTGGTGCAGCTGGTCATTCTTCGGCCATGAGTGCACTAAAAACCAACATTTCAGACTGAAACCAGACACTCCACATCTCTACCTGGAGTAACCCTTTACCCTGTCCTCCTGCAGTCCAGTCTGAAGATTAGACATTCCTCTGCTCCAAACCCTGCATGGGTTCCCATCTCATGTACAATAAAGCTAACATCTTCACCATATTCTTCATGATCTACCCCCGGTCACTTCTGTGACCTTGTCTCCTGACTCTCTTCCCCTTTCTCTCCCTGGCAGCCCTACTGGCGCCTGTGCCGGTCTTGGCTACACCGGGCACTCTGCCCCGGCATGTCTTTTCCCAGATGGACTCGGGGCTCACTGCCTCACTTTCCCCTGGTCTTTACCCAAAACGCCGCCTTCATCACCATTCCCTGTTTAATTTTCTCTCTAGAACTCATCATTATCTAAAACGCTATATCTTTTACTTACGTTATTTAATATGGTCTCCTCCTTAGAATATAGATGTGAGTGCAGATGCATACCCAGTGCCCAGATTAGGGTTAGCTTGGTAAATATTTGTTGAGTAAATAAATGAGTGAATTGACTCCTCACTCAGCAATCTTTGGTGCTGTCCTTCAATCTTTCCACCATGTCCTTTGGTGCATGGCTTCACTCCATGCACACCTCTACCCTGGGTCTGGGGCAGTGGTTGTCCCAAGGCACCGACTGGGGGGAGCCAAGAGTGAAAGGCCCAAACTAGCCTAAAGGCCCAAACTAGCCTAAAGGCCCAAACTAGCCTAACCAGCTTTTCGCTTCTGTAACTATGCTTGCTCTTAGGTAATTAAGACCCCTACCCCTCTCTTTTTCTTTCTTTTTTTCTTTTTTCCCGTAAGTGTCGGTTGCAAGTTCTCAGAATTGGGTAGTGGTCGTGCAACTGGTTGTGCAAGATGGAGCTACTGGAATTTCCCCACCCTAAATTTCCCGGCCACCTGCGTGTGGTCTCACCCCATAAAAGCCCTAAACTTGAGAGCTTCGGCGCGGCAGCTTCCCCAGCTCGGTGGTGCTGCTCGCCCCTGCGCCGCGCTGGAAATAAATCCTCTTGCTCTCTTGCATCAAGCCTCTGGACTCTGAGTCTTTTTGGGCGGTCGTCTCTCTAAATTTCCCGGCCACCTGCGTGTGGTCTCACCCCATAAAAGCCCTAAACTTGAGAGCTTCGGCGCGGCAGCTTCCCCAGCTCGGTGGTGCTGCTCGCCCCTGCGCCGCGCTGGAAATAAATCCTCTTGCTCTCTTGCATCAAGCCTCTGGACTCTGAGTCTTTTTGGGCGGTCGTCTCTCTCCCAAACAGGCTGTACATTTCTACGGCCCAACAAAAGCAGAACTTAAGTTCTTTGCCCTCGATCAACTTTCCCTCCCACGGCCTCTGTGACCATAATAGGTTCATTGCCCAATGAGCACTTCAAGTGGATTCGCCAAGACACCATATTTTAGTGCGGAAAGGAGTTTAATTGTAGGGCCACTGAATGAAGAGACCAGAGGAAACCTCAAATCCACCTCCCAAAGGAATCTGGGGCTAGGGATTTTAAGGGATTCAAAGTGGGCCAATTGAATCTTTGATTTGTCATGGAACAGGGAGGTGAAGAAACTGCATTCTCATGCTGATTTGGTTCCTCTGTGGGGGGTCTTCCAACTGGTGACTGGAATTCAGGATCTGAAAAACATCTTAAGCAATTCTCAAACAAAAGCCATCCTCAGAAAGTAGAAGATCCTGCCCATAAGAACAATGGGAATGCAAATGATCCGAGCTCCTGGTTACAAGGAAGCCGGCCAAAGTGCAGCCTGATGAATGCTTAATTAATGCTCCACTTCTGCCCAGAATCCTCGTTAGCCCTGAGAGGAAGTATCCGCCACCCAGCCCCCCTCACCCGCTGCACCCCCACACCAGCAAGCGCAGCCTACGGTCTTCCCGGGCTTCTTTTGTTTGCCTGTTTGTGTTTCTTTGATTCTATGTTTCTTTCTCTTCCCCAGGGTTGATGTGTGGAGGGAGCCAGGGCCCAGCTACTAACAAGCCTGCATGTCGGCAGGAGCCCCGCCCTCCTGCACTTGCTGGCTGGGGGTTCAGGCCGCTGCAGTCGGGGAGCAGGGTCGGAAGAGAGGTGAGAGGTCACGCCGCCTGTGAGGCTGCAGGCTGCACTCCGAGGGACTCCAGGGAGTGACTCTCACAGGGGTATGGCAGGTTCGGGCAGGAAAGGCCTCACCTGGGGAGGACAGTGGTGATTTGACACTGAGGCCTCAGAGAGATGGAGTCATTCCCTTGCTGACTTTAGCCCCAGAGGGATGATATATGACCCTCAGATAGCCGAGGGTCTCTGCCCTACTGTTCCCTCGGGAGCTTGACGCCTCCTCTGGCTGCTGGCACTTCTGTCCTCTGCCCCTGCCGGTCCCGGTGGCCCTGTTGAGTGGTGTTACGGTCTGGTCTGAGGGTTTGTGCCCTCCTAGTCCATGCCGAAGCCCTGACTCCCAGCGTGGTATTGGGAGGAGGGGCCACTGGGAGACAATTAGGATTCGAGGAAGTCCTGAAGGGGCAGCGCCATGATGGGATTAGTGTCCTCTTAAGAGGAAAGGATCAGAGTGCTCTCTCCCCTCCCTCCTTCTCTCCTCCCCTCCGCCACCTCTCATTCTCTCTCCCTGCACCATGTGAGAACACAACAAGACAGCAGCCGTTCCCAAGCTGGGCAAATGGTCTTCACCAAGAACCTGCTAGTGTCTTGACTTTAAACTTTGGCCCCCCAGAACTGTGAGAAACGAACTTCTGCTGTCTAAGCCACCCAGTCCACGCGCTTTGTTAGGGCAGCGTGCGCCAGCTTCTTTGGGTGCAGTCCCTCTCAGCGTGGTGCAGTCTGCTTCCTTCTGCGGGATCCACCTCTGGCCCAGGGGAAGCTCTGGAAACACAGATGTTCCAATCCCGGCCACTCCCTCCCTGTTTCCCAGGCCGCCACCCAGACTGTGCGCGCTGTTCCAGTGGCCCAGCTTTCTCAAGCTCCTCCTCTCCTAGCCAGCAGACGTCCAGCCCCAGCAATGCACGCCACGGGGATTCTCAGCGACTGCCTCTCCACCCTCCACTATGGCCTGAAGGTTTGTATCCCCCCGAATTTATAGCCGGAATCTCATCCTTGGTGCGGCGGTGACAGGTGGGGCCTTCGGTGGAGGATTCCGGCACAAGGGCAGAGCCTCTGTGGATGGGACTAGTGCTCCTGTAACGCAGGCCTGGGGTTGCTCGGTCACCCCTCCCACCGCGTGAAGATGCTGCCAGCAGGCGCCACATGTGACCCCAGGAGCCATTATCCCTGGTGCCCGGATCAGACATCCAGCCCGCCAACACCTTGTTCTTGGACTCCCGACCTCCAGAACCGTCAACAAGAAATTCCTGTTGTAGGCCGGACTCGGGGGCTCACGCCTGTAATCCCAGCACTCCGGGAGGTCGAGGTGGGAGGATCGCTCAAGGTCAGGAGTTTGAAACCAGCCTGAGCAAGAGTGAGACCCAGTCTCTACTAAAAATAGGAAGAAATTAATTGGCCAACTAAAAATATATAGAAAAAGTTAGCCGGTGGCGCATGCCTGTAGTCCCAGCTACTCGGGAGTCTGAGGCAGGAGGATTGCTTGAGCCCAGAAGTTTGGGGTTGCTGTGAGCTAGGCTGATGTCACAGCACTCTAGCCTGGGCTACATGGTGAGACTCTATCTCAAAAAAAAAAAAGAAAGAAAAGAAAAAAAGAAAGAAACTCCTGTTGTTTGTGGTTTGTGAGCCACCCGGTCTGTGGTGTCTGCATTACAGCAGCCCCAAGGGACCAAGGCAACCTCTCTAAATAGTCTCAGCTCCTCACTGGGGGTGGGGGGAGGGGAAGGGCTGACCCTGAATGACCCCTTTGGGCACCTCCTTTGCAAGTCCTGCCCTCTGCTCTGGCCCCTCACACCAGGCTGTTGGCATGCGAGTACCTGCTGTGTTTTCCTCACTTAGGGCGTTCTGTGGGAACTCCAAGACACAGGAAGAGTCACATGTGATGTCCCATCACACACGTAAGACAGCTGCTGACAAGAGAAGGAAAGGAGGGGGAGGAATGGGAAACAAAGACTCGACGCTTTCTGCTCACGTGTGCAGAGTGAACACAGCCCATGGCCAGGCAAAAGCCCACCGTGCGGGGACAAGAGAGCCCCAGGTGGTCGTTCAGGACACTGCAAGATGGTCTTTGAACTGAGTTTGCTCGTTTCCCTGGAGACGTTTTTGCTGCTACCCCACACGGTGTGGGAGTCCGAACACGGACGCCTCTCCCCCAGAGATGTCCCTGTCCTCACCTTCGGAACCTGCGGACATAAGACTTACACGGCTGAGGAACCCTTGCAAATGTGATCACGTGAAGGGCCGTGACACGGGAGAGTATGCTGGCTCACCCGGGTGAGCCCAGGGCAGTCACAACATGCTTTGTAAAAGGAGGCGAAACATTCCAGGGAAGACACAGCGGAAGGATGGTGATCGAAAAATGTGAAAAGAAACTTGGAATTGTTACCACTGCAGATACATGGAAAGATGGTGCTAGGAATACCGCAGATTCTATCCATGTGGAAAGAATAAGTTCTCCGCTTATGGGATTTGTAAAAGTTCTGTGCACCAACCAGGTTCTCATTATTGCCACGGCCGTGCCTACAAAAAGGGTACCTGCGCGATTTGTGGAAAAAAGGTTTTAGATACCAAAAACCACAAGCAAACATCTGTCTAGATGTATCGATGAAGTTTTTTGGCTTTCTATGTAATTTTACTTTCTGCTTTGAATTGTCAAGGCATAACATAGATGTTCAACTTATAAAATAGCAAGTTTTAAGACAAGTAAGTCCAAAAATAAATAAATAAAAGGAGGCAAAAAAGGGGTCGGAGTCAGAAACAGGAGGTGTGGTGACAGAGACGGAGGCTGGACTGATGCACTTTGGAGATGAAGGAAGGGGCCCCAGACCCAGAAATCTGGGTGGCTTCTAGAAACTCAAAGATGCAAGGAAATAGAATCTTCCCTGAAGCTTCTGGAAAGATCCAGGCCTGCCCACACCTTGATTTGAGACTTCTGATCTCTAGACCTGTGAGAGGATGAATTTCTGTTGTTTTAAGTCACTAAGTTTGTGTTAATTTGTCCCAGTAGCCCCAGGAAACTAAAGCTGTGCGCAGATTTTTTTGCTTGCCGGGAGGCAGGGTTGTTTTCCGGGCACTTGGGGGGCATAACGTGAGGTCGCCGCGCTCCATAAATGCAGGTGCGACATGCAAATGAGCTTTCACTTGTCTTATGTAATTTTTCAGCAGACTTAGAAGGAAACTGGAACACTGTCAACACTAAGCTGAAATTACATTATGGGCTACTTTAAGAATGTGTCCCTCATGTCTGTAAAACCAAGTACCAATTCCTTTTTTATTTTTTTCCTTTTTGAAATCACAATACTGACACATGAGCTGTGAGTGACAACAACTGTTTACACTTTGAAAACCTGCATAAGAATCCATGACCAGATTACCTGTCTGAATTCAATTCTTCATCTACCCTGCCCACGTTCCCCCGATAGGAAACCCATATTTTAAAGGGAAATAGAACTTTGTCCAGGGCTCATAACATCATTTAACAACTGAACCCCATCCGTTCCATAAAATCCTTAATTGGGAATTTGTCTTCAGTTGTATTGAGGACATTTTTTAATCCACCAAACTGAAAGAGAAGTTTATATTAATATTTCTGTCATAGTCCAGGCCGCTATAACAGAATATCACAGGCTGGGGGACTTACACAACGAATGTGTATTTCTCACAATTCTGGGGGCTGAGAGTGTGAGGTCGGGGTGCCAGTGTGGCCTGGTGCCAGGGAGGGCTCTCCCCCGAGGTGCAGGCTGCACCTGCCTGTTTTCTCCCACCTAGAGCGGAGAGAGAGTGCCCCGGTCTCCACCCGCTTACAAGGACATGGGGCATTTAGGCTTCACCACATGAATTTCGGGGGCACACGAACTTTCAGACCACAGCAGTTACCAGAGGTTCCAGATCTTAGTAGACTGTGACCACAAAGTAAGGACACTGTTCCTCTGTATGCTACAGGTAGAGGCACAACACCCCAGTCTGCTTGGGGCTATCAATTTGCCCAGCCCAGGGCTCCCCCTGTACTTCTCAGTGTCCCCAGTGGGGTGACCCAGGGCCTCACACAGATCCTGGTCTCCTGACCCTGCCCTCAGCTCCAGTACCCGAGAACACCAATGTCCCCACCAGGCTGGCTTGGGTACCAGAGTACTGCTGGCCTTGGATGTGGACAGCTTAGAGCCACTGGCAACTGCAGGGCAGTGCCCTGTGGTCAAGCAAACTCTGTCCTGGTCCCCTAGCCACAGCTTCAGCCCCTTCTCCCTGCACACGCGACCTGCTCCCGCCCGCCTGGCTCCACCGCTGGGCCCACAGTTCCAGAAGAAGGAAAGCTTCCCCCGACCACGGGTCTGGGAAACAGGTGCCCAAGGAGGCGTGATGGAGCGGAAACCTCCCACGGCCCGTGCGCCCAGCTGCACTCATGGCTCCTTCATGGGTCCCATGCCCCGGACCCAGTGCCCTCCCCTGCGTGGACAGAGAGGCCCCCAGCTTCTTCCTGGCCACCCCGCCCTGCCGTCACACCACCCTCGGGAAAGCAGGCTGGAGTCTCCATCACTGGTCCTTAACCTGCAGGGCCCGGACCCCTGGGCCTTTGAGAGTCCTGACGCTCCACTGGACCCCACGCCAGTCACCCCGAACCTCCAGGGCTGCCAGGAGGTGACCGTGTTTGTTAAGCCTCCCGAGGGATTTTCCGTGGAATGAGCTATTTATCAAGGGTAATCAATAGCCCGAGCTGAGCCTCACAGTGGAACTGCTGATGCAGGGGGGTTCTTAAGTTTTATTTTCTGTCCAATTAAGTACAGTGAAAAGGCAAATGGGTTTTTAAAAATACACAGCACGACTTAGATCAGAAGGAGACGGCAGACGCCTCCAGAACGGAGCCCACGCGTCATCCTCCGTGGCGAATCGAGGCAGCAGCTGGGACCCGGGCCGGGCGGGCCATTCCTGCCCGGTGGTTCTGAGCAGCTCTGCCGTGAATGCTTATTTTATTTCAGGGAGAGGAGCCCTGAACCTCAGATTTTATTAATTGCATGGTAACAGCTTCTCTGATTAGGCCCAAATACCCCACCACAGGTTGGGTTCCTTGTGGCGCTGACCAGCCTCCAGTCCTCGTTTGTGGATAACCGGCCTCGCTCGCTCGCTCGCGCCCTCCCGTGCCCAGCGCTCACGGGGTTCTAGGAAGCGGGCAGAGAGAGGCTTTGCGCTCAGCGTCCTCCGTGCTCGTGGCTGTTCCCAGGAGTCCCTGGTCTGCTCCTGCGCCCCTGCACACGGTCGGGGAATGACAGCTGCTCGCTCTCACGCCACTGCACCAAGATAGCTACGCTGGATTCCATTTGTGCAAAGCCACCGGAAGACATGGCCCCTGAATTCCACCCACGCTTTTGCGTTTCAAGGGTATTGCATAAAGCGACTCACCCCGACAGCATGGGCGGGCAGGTCCTTCACTCCCACCTTGGCTGGGGGACGTTGCCGTACCCTGTGAACCAGGACAACAGCAAGGGGCTTGAGCTGCCATCTCCTTGCTATGGTTTCTGGTCTGCACTAGACATTCTTTCGTCCCCACTTTCCCCCTATTTTTTTCCGTTTTAAAAACTTATCTTCTTCCTTCCAGAGGTACCAATAGATGCCACCTGCTGTAGACTTTGTTAGCCGGGCGTGTGTTTGACTCATTTGGCAGAGCAGGGCATGGCAGAGGGCGGGCGCCATTAGGAGAGTAAGTCAGGGCACCTGCTGGAGGACCGTGCGCACGGTAGGTGATTGCGAAGAGTGTGTCCCAACACGCACGTGCACCTGGATCTCCAAACGGGGCCTTATTTGGAAACTGGGTCTTTGCAGATGTAATCATTTAAAGTGAGGGCTTGCTGAGTTAGGGTGGGCCTTATAAAAGGAGGAGAGGCCACACAGAGATACGCCCAGGAGAAGGCCGTGAAGACAGAGGCGGAAGTCGGAGAGACGCGGCCACGAGCCCAGGATGGCCAGAGCCGCCAGATGCTGGGAGAGATGAGGCAGGAACCTTCCCTGGGGTCCTCGGGGACAGGACGGCCCTGCCGGTGCCCTCGCTGCAGACTTCCGGCCTCCAAAACTGTGAGACCGCACGTTCCTGCCGTTTGTAAGCCATTAGTGGTAATTAGTTGTCGCGGCCCTAGAAGCCTAAAATACAAGTAAGTCAGGTACTTTGGAAAAACAAGTCTCAAGCATGTGGCTGGCAATAGGCACAGAGGAAGGCAGGCGCCTCAACTTGCCTGTTGATACCTGGATTTTTCCGCATGGCCTTCGTCTCCTAATGAAAGGTAAGACCTGAAAGCAAAGGGGGCCAGGAGAGGCGGGCGATGGTTAGACTCAGTGCAAATGACACCGCGGAGCCAACCGCCATCTTGAAACCCTTCCCTGGTGCCAAATAGTTGAATGCAAACAGAAAATCCGGTCATGTCGTTGAACCTTTCTCTGCATTCGGTTATTTTGCCATGCCCAAAGAAGAAACTAAATTTCCATCTCCACTTGCAGATTCTGTGTGGCAGACACACAGCGCACAGACGTGGGCTGTGCTTGGCTTTCTTCCCCAGCTGCTTCTATGGCTCCAGCCCTGGGGAGATTGCTATCGCCTAAAACACACAGAACTTTTGATATTTGCAGAAACATTAGATGGTTTCAATTTCCCTTTGCTTATCAAGGGTTTTTAAAGCTGTTTATATTCTGAAACAGACTAGTGTTGTTTTTTTTCCTTCTCACATGCTAGGAAAATAGCTCCAAACTGCCAATAAAAGGTATGCAAAAGAGGAATTTTTTAAAAATCTCCAAATATACACTGTCTTCTTAAATTAGCAAAGGAAAACTAACCAGAGAGTCCATCAAAAAAGGAAAACTGAAACCCTCATCTCCTAACTGTCCTTACTTGCATAAGAATAAACCACCCTGGCTTAGAAATAAGGGACAATGTGAAAAATCATGAAACACTACATACAACATCTGAGATTTGTTTTGGCAGAAATCTACTGTAAGTTATTGGCTAACGAGCATAATTTTTGGTGAGCACACATAGTTCTATTATGTTTGACTCCCTCTATTTTAAATTTGAAGTAAAATGTAAAAAGTGTTTTGTTTATGATTAAACTCAGTAAAGGTCTACATAATCTGTGCAAGATAAGGAGTGAAAAGAAGCAGTATTCAACAACAAAAAAAAATTCTTGATTAATTAGTAAATATAAGACTCAAGTATTTGGATTTTTTAAATACAAATGAGAAATGAAGAATGGCATTCTTGCAGCATCAAGGGATGATATAAATCTGGAAGTCTCATCCCAAGCTCATAGGTGAATCCTGACAGTTTGTCACCTTATAAAAGATGACAGATCTCAATTAGCATGATTAGTTGTGAAGTTCCAAAATTAGTTTGAGATTCTTACAATAGCATGACAATCCAAACACAAGTAGATGCAAATGACTGTGATGAAAAAGAATCCATTTTTATTCAAGCTACTGTCATAATAGAAGGTATACATGTAAATAGAGCCCAGGAGGTAAACTTGACCACAGTCCTCCTCACCTCATCCCAGACCTTTCCCAGACCTTAGAAGCCAGGGATTCTAAGAGCCCAGCCTTGTGTGCATAAGCGTGGGCTGTCCCCACTGAGGCCACCTCCCTCAGATCTCCAAGTGTTCCCTAAAGTTTCCTTTTATGTGACGGGCCACAGCAGGACTTGATGTTCTCTTTCCATGTACTCAGGTACCACCTATAACTATCAATGAAGGGCCACAGTTTCTCCTTCGTGCACAAGATGTTAACATTTTCCCTTTTAAGTATGAAGAGTGAAGGATGTTGTGAAGCTATGCTTAGGAACAGCAAATGGGAATTAAACAACATTTTGGAACTTCTGCCAAAGTTAACTTTTTTTTTTTTTTTTCAGACAGAAGAATCTTGCTCTGTTGCCCCAGCTAGAGTGCCGTGGTGTCAGCCCAGCTCACAGGAACCTTAAACTCCAGGGTTCAAGGGATCCTCCTGCCTTAGCCTCCCAGGTAGGTGGGACTACAGGCATGCACCACCGTGCCCAGCTAATTTCTTTCTATTTTTAATTGTTGGGCTAATTTCTTTCTATTTATAGTAGAGACAGGGTCTTGCTCTTGCTTAGGCTGGTCTCGAACTCCTGAGCTCAAGCGATCCTCCCACCTTGGCCTCCCAGAGTGCTAGGATTACAGGCGTGAGCCACCGCGCCCAGCCCAAAGTTAACTTTTTTGTACATCAAGAGTCATACTTTTTTTCTTGTCTCCAACAAAAATTTTTATGAGTCCAGTTGTATTTCAGGGTTTGGGTAAGCTTTAAGATGGCAGTTTTCACAACTATAGACAAAACACATCTCAGCCCCCTCTCAGCCTTCCCACCCCACCTTCAACTTGGCCCATGATACAGGTGAAAATAAGTAGAAGGATAGCAGATTATAGAGGAAACAAAATACTGACTCAAAGTTTGCTCTGAGTAGCAGATGAAATGAGGAATGAAACGTGATTTGTGAAACTGTTAAACATTATAAGTTTTAGAAATGGTACTTTTTAAGGAGGTTTTCTGCATGTTTCCTAGATTTAATTAATGCAAGAAACCTGAAGGGAAGTTATTACAATTTAGTTTCAGATAAAATCTAAAGATTTAATTCAAGGATACCTGAAAACATAAAACCATTTGGAGGCTATTGAAACAGCTCCTGCACACCCAACTGGCAGCTGGTTCTAGCATCTCAAAACCTGCAAATGAATTGGGGAAGGTGCTTTTTCCCTTTGTCTAAGAACTGTAATATGGCAGAAATTTTGAACTGTGTTGAAATTTTGCCAGGGGTGGTGATTGCCTCCCCCCTTTTTCTCTGTCTTGGATAGAATTAGATTGTGTATGGGCAAAAGAGAATTTTGTGCATTTATTCTGAAGTCTAGTCCCAGATTATGAATAAGTAACTATAACCTTAAGTCTCAAGCCTTTCAGCCTATATATATATTTTGAGTGTGTGTGTGTATATATATACACACACACAGATATATGTATATTTTAGAGAGATGGGGTTTGCTATATTGCCCAGACTGGCCTTGAACTCCTGGCCTCAAGTGATCCTCCCACCTCAGCCTTCGCAGTAGCTGGGACTACAGGTATGCACGACTTTGCTGCAGCCTATATAATTATATACAGATATACGTGCATATACATGTATATGTATACATATGTGTGCATATATAATCTATATTTTATGTATAACCTATATAACCTATATTTTATATGTAATCTATATATATAATGTGTGCAGTAGGAGTGGGGGAAGGAAAAGCATTTTAAGTTTTCTTCCAAGTCACTACAGCTGCAAACCCATCTGAGAGGAGGCCCCGAGGCAGGTACGGAAAGAACCACACGAAGGAGAGGCGGGGCAATGGTTTCGCTTAGACGAGACCATTAGGCGGGTGATGGTTTCGCGAGCTTTATCCACTCGCTCATTTGCTCATTCACTCTTCCAGCTCCTATTGAACCAGGGACTCGGCTAATTCAGTTCTTGAGATCAAAGGTCCATGTTCCTACTTAGAGCTTTGTGTTGGCGTGGTACAACAGTGACTTTCAGAACACTCTTTCCAAAAGTGTCATATTGTGAGAATCTGTGTGGCACGCTAACACGTCAACAATAATGTATCTCTAAAATGCCAACTGTGAAAAAAGAAAATTCAGTGTCAAACTAATAACAAGTTTCCATTCAGACATATGGCAGCCAAACTCTATCTCTAGTAAAAACATATAGCTAAAAATAATTGCAGTAAAACAGAGAACATACTGTCCAGAGAGCTCAGACATGACAACACGAGACGCAGAGCCAGAACTGCAGTCTCTCTGCTAACCAGGGCCACATCCATATTTACTCTAGTTCCATGATGTTTTTCCTAACCTTTGTAAAAAGCCTGGAAATATTGGTGGAAACAGCAATGCCTTACATCTTAAAGCTCTTTGAACTCAAAAATCTTTGGTGTTGGCAAGGGTAGATATCATTGAATTAGAGAAAACTGCAACACATTTTATTAATTCATTGCACTGACTTTCTTTGACATACTTAGAGTAAAGGTACCATCTGACTGTTCTGAAGCAGGAAGTACTCATAAAAAAAAAAGTTAAGAATAGGTTTTGTTGCTGCTGCTGTTTTCAGCAGACGGTAGTCATTGGAATAATTGGCGTTTTCGTCAAAGCGGTGGTTTAAAAGACTTTAAGGGCTTCATTCTGTAGGCTCATTTCCACCTCTCTTAACTGCACACTTGAACTTCTCTGCTCAGGTTGGCACCCCTAATTCTTGGACGAAAAATGCCACCTGGAGACCATTAAATCAAGAAGTGTGTTCTAAGTCCAAGGGCAGCTTTTATCCTGAGGTTACGTTAGTTCTATTTCTACAAATGCAGGGATAGAATCCCAGCCTGAGCCCTAGAACTGGGGAGGAAGGAGGGCTGGGGAACGTCAGCCCCTTGCTCACTGCTTTTTTCCAGCTCGGTCAGGAGGGCACCTGTGCAAACCGCCGCATGGCACGTCCCGACTACTAGGAGACCTTTCCTGTTCCGCATCCAGGATCCTGGGTGTGGGGTCGGCCAGCTGTGCGGGCCCTGTAGGAGAAGTCTCGGGGCCCTCACTGTCATCAGGGTTCAAGCACAGACGGCTGTGCTGTGTGCCACGTGGTTTTGCCTCCGTGGCCCAGGGACTGGAGCCGTCAGGGAGCCTGACATGAAGGCGCCCATTAGCCCAGAGCCCTGGAGGCCTGGAGAGAGCCTGGAGCAGCGTTCTGCGCCCAGGCGAACTCTGTTCCTAGGGGTGACTTGCTGAACCAGTCGCATGCTGTCTTTGCGAAATTTCAGCCTGAGAGCTAGGAACCGAACCCCTCCGTATCCGAGTGGAAAGTGGAAGCAGAATTGCTGACGACAGGGAACAGAGGCCGAGTGGCGAGGGCTTCTCGGTAAGCTGGCCGCCAGGCGGCAGTGGGCGCTGCCAGGTCCCCGGGAGAAGAGGTCCTTCTCCAACAAGCCCCGTTAGCCGCAGCAGCCTGCGTGATTCTCCGCACCTGGCGGCTTGACAGTCTAACCCAGGGCGCTTCGGAATCCGTACTAGGCCTGTCCTGCCCTGAAGGAATGTACCCGCAAGGAAGGGCTGGCGGGTGGGCGGGCGGGGTGGAGGCAGATGAGATCGGAGACCGCAGAGAACAATGCAAGAGTGAGCTCAGTGCAGAAGCTGCCCTACCTTTCCCAGCCGGTTTCCAATCTTGTTTTCAAAACATCTTCCTGGGCCGGGAATCAGAAAACACGCAGTTATTTGTCAAGTACGAAAGCTGTCATCCGCAGAGTGTTACACTGCCCACGTTACCCTGGAGAAACAGATTCTGGGCAGAGACCAAGTTCCTACTTTCCCTGCTCGTACATGCTCCCTGCAGGGGCCCCCAACCCGCCAGGGGCAGCTGTGGCAGGTTGAACGTGAACAGGAACCCAGGGGGCCCTTGGTCCCCTCCATCCCTGTCTACCCTGTTCTCACTCGGGCCAGAACTCACACCTATGATGTGGGTAGTGAGGCCACAGCTGGAACACAGAGAAACTGAAGGGCTCCGGGTCTGCGGGTGTCACCAAGGGCCCCGAACTACCGTTATAACAGCAGGGGCTGTGTACAACAGACCACCTTCCCGTTAGGAACCCAAGAGTATTGAGGTCCTTGCTCCACTTCCTGGGGGAAGCCTGAGAGGCAGCAAACCTAGCAGCATCTCCTGTGTCATCACTGCCACCACCATGTGGCTGCAGGAGAACAAAAATGGCAAGGTGACCCGTTAGGACAGAAGAGGACCTGAGACAGTTCCTTGAACCGTGAAGAGAGCATCCAAATGTGAGGCAAGAAGGGACGTGTAGGAGAAAGACCAGCACAGAGCCGGCAGTCTAGCGGGGTCCCCGGCAGTGGCAGGGCGTGCAGCTTGGTGACCTGGCTAGACAGGAGCCGTCTCAGGGACTCACAGCTGGAGCCAGTTTGGGAAGAGGCACCCACAAGGAGCAGGGCGTCGGGGCCACTGGATCCTGCACAGGCTTGAGAAAAACCCAGACAGAGACTAGACTGACCTCTCTCCTGCGCAGACAGCGGCATTTGCATGAGCCGTGAGCCTGGCACCGGCCCAGGAGAGAGGGGGCACGGAGGGGAGGGAGGGGGACAAGTTCTAAGTATGACGAAGGTCAAAACAGAACTGAGTGAGAATGCTCACTGCAGTGACTCCGTCCATCTGGAAAGGATCCGATTCGTTTCCACATCAGATAGACCTGGGTCTTTCAGATAAAAATCAAGTTCATTTATAAAAAAAAAAAAAAAATTAAGTTGTACTTTTGCCCTGAAAGCCCTGGGACTTCACTTTTCTAAACACAGCACGCAGGAAGCGCTCACACAGCGGCCGTGAGCAGCGATGCTCGGCCAAGCCGGCCGGGGTTCCGCTGGGCGTCATCGCTCTGAGACCAGGGGGATGAAGGCCCAGAGCAGGCTGGCGGCTGTGGAAATGAGAACTATTTGAATGCGGAAGCCATCTCAGACAGAAAATCGTCAGTCGCACTTAAGTCAGTGTATGTCTGCAGCGGGTTGGATGGAGTCTCCACGAGACTCTGTCCACCTGGACTCGATGGATGTGACGTTTCTGGAGGTGTAGGGTCTTTGCAGATGCCATCAGTTTAACATGAGGTCCCGCTGGATTAGGACGGGCCCTAACCCTATGCCTGGCGACCTCCTAATTAGGACTCAGACACCCATGGAGGGAATGCGGCCACGTCCAGCGGGAGGCAGAGGCTGGAGTGACACAGACACAAGCCAAGGGGCGCTGAGGACTTGCGGCACCCACTCTAGAAACCGGAGAGAAAACAGCGAAAGGGACCCTCCCTCGGACCCTCCCCACAGCATGGCGATTGGTCCTCCAGGCTGGCAGGGGAACATCTGCCGCAGCTGCGAATCTCTCTGGCTCCTCTCAGCTCTGAGTTCTAAACCCTCTTCCAAAGAGCTTGCCTGGTTAGGTCAGGCCCACCATGCTCTAGGGGAGGGGGCAGGGATCTCAGAATCCTGCCCACCACAGACGGGGTGAGTTGGAGGGAAGCAAAGTCATGCATTTGGCTTTGGACACACACACTGAGTTGTGAAGGGCTGGGGCACTGAGGTCCGCGCGGCCAGAGGAAATAGGAGCGTTTGAGTCTGGAGCATGAGACTGGCTGGTGCCTGGGAATGAACTCAGGGCCAGAGACACTGCTGGAGACCAGCTACGGGGTGGAGTAGGGTCTACCAACTGCGTGATGCTGACAAAATGTGGCATCCACACGTAACTGTCCCTTCCTCATCTCCTTATACTCTGTTTTCTTCTTTAAGCCATCCTACTTGGTAGTGATTCTCTAAAACAGTTACCAACTATTTCTCTGCATCTGGGGAATAATTACACTCTCCAAAGTGGTCTCTGATTCCAGGAAAATTCTGTCTCCCAGGGTGTGTGTGTGTTCCCATTGGCTGTGTGTCTAGTTAAGTTTGGTTAAACAGAACCGACTGGGGTTCTGGAGACGAAGCTCTTGTCTCAAGCTGAGAACTAAAACCTGCAGCAACTGGAGAGGAATCGGAACAATCCATCTAGGTCTCTAAGCGCAGATCAGATTTGTTGCTGCCTAAGCCACCTGCTTCCCCCTGGAAGAGATGGAGGTGCAGAGCCACCTGCTGGAGGTTGGGAGCGGTGCACACGGGTAGGCTCAGGTGTAGCATTTACTGAACTGCCTTGTCCAGGGCTGTCCTCTTCAGACTGAGATACCTGAGGGCACAAAGAGATTTTTTAAGGAGGATTCAGAGAGTTTTAAGGGCATCAATTTCTAGCTGCTCAAATTCCGCAGGGACTCTCTCCTGGAAGGTGCTGGCAGTGGAGCTGACTGACCACGGGCCTCTCCAGGCTTCCTGTTCCCAGGGCTTTAGTGCCAGGCATTGTTCTAAATGCTGTATGTTTATTAACTCCAAAGGCCTCGCATGCTGCAAACAAAGGGACAACGGAAACGCCACACTGTATTACAAAACGCCTCCTTGATCGAGGACACTGGTCAGGTGCATAGTTTGCATTATTTCAAGGGGCAGGACCTAGAAAGTTCTACCTTCTGACAACTGACATATCTGAGTAAAAGGGTTTACATTAAGAATGAATTCTGTATTTCCCTAACGTTTATTCAGATTCACAGGAGAAACATTTTTATTGGCTTTTGTCAAACGATGATCAAGTATCACAAGTGCATGTTCATTGTTTACTTGGGCCCAGGTGCTTGCTCTTGTCTGTTAACAGCTTCTTTGCCCATTTATTTATCCCCACTATGTTCTTATTAAGTTTTGATAAATGTAACAGTGGCTTGTTATGGATTTTACTCCAAATGACTTCTTTTTTTTTTTTTTTTTGAGACAGAGTCTCACTTTGTTGTTCAGGCTAAAGTGAGTGCCGTGGCATCAGCCTAGCTCACAGCAACCTCCAACTCCTGGGCTCAAGCAATCTTCCTGCCTCAGCTTCCCGAGTAGCTGGGACTACAGGCATGCGCCACCATGCCCAGCTAATTTTTTCTATATATATTAGTTGGCCAATTAATTTCTTTCTGTTTATAGTAGAGACGGGGTCTCACTCTTGCTCAGGCTGGTTTTGAACTCCTGATCTCCAGCAATCCGCCCTCCTCGGCCTCCCAGAGAGCTAGGATTACAGGCGTGAGCCACCGTGCCCGGCCCAAATGACTTCTTTTTGCTGTATTTTTCACCAAACCCTGTCTCATTCCACCAATAATTTCATTTGTGGATACCTGAACTAATTTTTTAATCCCAATAGATATGATTAAAGATGTAGTTGTAAAAATTTTTATGTTTAATATCTAAAAATTATTTACCAAAATGTGTAATATATTTAGATCTTTTAAAAATCATGTGTGTACTAATAAGGTAATAAGAATTTAATCTAGAAGAAAAAATTTTAACACTTAGAGCTTTTTGGTTATAGGGAAGCAGATATTTATTTAAATTTTTATATATATTTATATAATTTATATAATTATATATTTATATATTTAAATATATATTTAATATATAATTATATATTATATAAATATATATTTATATAAATTTTTATATATTTTATATATATTCTCTTGTGGAGAAAAATGATAGTGTTGGAGTACGTGGGAAAGCGAGACATGAGCAAAGGAACTGCGGACGGGCCATGTAAGCAACGGGACCCTGTGTAAAAAAAAAAAAAACACTGCAGGGTAAGATGACAGCAAGTGTCCCAGAATGCTAGCATAAGAAAAGTGAGACGAACAGAGAAAATATGAAAGCAAGAAACATAAACAAATGGCATGCTGAGTAAGGGAACATGCTTTGACAACAAAAAGATAAGAGTAACTACAGCTATCATGAGAAACCTAACTGAAACAACACAGGGGACATTATACATTACAGTCACACACACCCCAGCTTTGGACACCACATCAGGGCCTAACCATGACAAGGTGAAAAGCTGGCCCCTGCCCAATGACAGGAAGGAGACAATATCCCCACTGGTCAAGGAAAAAGAGGAAGAGAAAACGTCAGGAAGGGGGAGAGGCCAGACAAGAGAAAAAGGGATGGCACAAAGACCCAGGGCCACTGGGCTGTGCCCACTCCTACCACCAGTGGAGTGTACTGTGGCTTGGTGATCAGCTTGGTGACTGTGACACAGAAACCCCAGGGCCACAGTCTGCTTGGACTTGGATGTGCACCTGCTACTAACCCCTCTGCTGCCGCAAGAGTGACTTTGCTGGCCGGGCGCTGTGGCTCACGCCTGTAATCCTAGCTCTTGGGAGGCCGAGGCGGGCGGATTGCTCAAGGTCAGGAGTTCAAAACCAGCCTGAGCAAGAGCGAGACCCCGTCTCTACTATAAATAGAAAGAAATTAATTGGCCAACTGATATATATAGAAAAAATTAGCTGGGCATGGTGGCGCATGCCTGTAGTCCCAGCTACCCGGGAGGCTGAGGCAGAAGGATCACTCGAGCCCAGGAGTTTGAGGTTGCTGTGAGCTAGGCTGACGCCACGGCACTCACTCTAGCCTGGGCAACAAAAGCGAGACTCTGTCTCAAAAAAAAAAAAAAAAAAAAAAAAAAGAGTGACTTTGCTGTCCTTCCATGGCCGGAAGAACCGAGGGGTTCACCATCTGGTAACAGGCTCATCAGTAAAGACTCTCAACTATAAAAATGTTACATTTGGGCCAGGCATGGTGGCTCATGCCTGTAGTTCTAGCACTCTGGGAGGCTGAGACGGGTGGATTGCTCAAAGTCAGGAGTTCAAAACCAGCCTGAGCAAGAGCCAGACCCCGTCTCTGCTAAAAGTAGTAAGAAATTAATTGGCCAATATATATATATTCTAATATATATAGAAAAACTTTGCCGGGCATGGTGGTGCATGCCTGTATTCTCAGCTACTCGGAAGGCTGAGGCAGGAGGATCGCTTGAGCCCAGGAGATTGAGGTTGCTGTGAGCTAGGCTGACGCCATGGCACTCTAGCCCAGGCAACAAAGTGAGACTCTGTCTCAAAAAAAAAAAAAAATGTTACATTTGACAAAAATCTATGAGGGATGTGGAATGGAATTGAAATCTAAAGAGAAAACAAACCACCTAAAGTTTAAAGGGGGGAGGTTATTTTATTTTAAAATATTTGCAGTATGTGAGAAATGACATCCCTTGCAGCTATCAAATTAATTAAAAAAAAAATAATAATCGCAGAGCAGTCACTACTTAAACAATGCGGTAGTGGCACGAGTCTTGCCAAATGCTTTCGTTGACAGGCCAAGGAAAAGGAGCAGATGGGGTGACAGTCCCCCAGGACGGGTGAGGCTGAGCCGCAGCAGGCGGGGCGGGGCGGCTCTCGTCACCAGCGCCGGTCAGGGGCCTTGAACCCTAGAACACCAACACTCTCGGTCCCGGTGCCGGGGGCTTTGCACACCAGGGGCCGCGCTCCAGTGCGACCCGCAGAACGTCCCTGTCCTTCCTGCAGTGGCGGGACAGGCGCGGGCGCAGTGTGGGCCTCAGGGCTGCACTAAAGGCGGCTTCTCAACCACACCCCGGAGCGAGCGGGGAAGCACCGCGCGAGGCCGCCGCGCCGTGACGGTCCCAGGCTCGGGTTCCCAGGACCCCTGGCCGGCCCGGGGAACCCGACCGCAACGCTCCGCCCCTCGCTTCGCCCAGAGCCCAGGAGGGGCGGGGCGACGGAGGGTGGGGCGGGGCTACACCAGCCTAGGCGAGGCGGGGGAATTGGTGGAAGGGGGCGGGGCTACATCAGCCCTCTAGGCGAGGCCGGGGATTGGTGGAAGGGGCGGGGCGGGGCTACATCAGCCCTTTAGGAGACGTCGGGGATTGGTGGAAGGGGCGGGGCTACACTAGCTCTCTAGGCGAGGCCGGGGATTGGTGGAAGGGGCGATGCAGGGCCGCATCTGCCCTCTAGGCGAGGCCGGGGATTGGTGGAAGGGGCGGGGCGAAGGCGGCCCGGGGATTGATGGGAGGGGAGGGCGGAGCGACATCGGCCCCCTGACGGCGCCGGGGGGTTAGTGGGCGGGACGGGGGCGGAGCGACGCCGGGCCTCCGAACCCGGCCGGGATTGGTGGGCGGGATGGCGGCGGGGCGGGCCCGCGCCGGGGGCGTGGCCGCGGACACGCGGAGCGGAACCGGCGTGCGACCTGCTGCGGGTAAGCGGGCCTCCGCGGCCGGGCCTTCCCGGGTGGGCAGCGCGAGCCTGGGAACGGGCCGGGCGGCCCCGGGCCGGCGGCGGCGGGAGTCACGCCTGGTTCTCGGGGGTCTTGGGGCTCCGGGCCGCAGCCAGGCTGGCACAATGGAGCCGGGCTGTGCCCGCGCGTGGGGCCAGAGGCCCGGGCCCGGGTCACCCGGCCGGGTGCGATCGGCGCCGGGACCCGTGGGGCGCCCCGGCCGCTGACCCCGGCTCGGCGGCGCGCTTCGCCCGGCCCGCCGGCGCTTCCCGGTGTCCGCCCTGGCGGTGGGGGTCGCACGCCTCCCCGAGGGGCCGGCCGAGACCTCCGCCCCGGCAGGGCCCTGTCCCCGGGGCCCAGGCCCCTCGCCCCCGCGTGTCGGGCTGGGGGGTGCCCGCAGGAGGAAGCGCCTGAGCGGAGACACAGCCGCTTCGCAGGCTTCCTGGTCGGGGCGGGTCACACATCCGTCAGCCTCACTGTCCTCACCTGCAACGCGGAGGGGAGACCGGGCCGCACAGACGGGCCACCAGTCTGCCCGCCCAACCTCCCCCGCTGCCGAAGTCGGGTTCCCACGTCATCCTAGTGTAGACTGAGTGTCGCGAGGCGGGGGACCTGGGGGCCTGCTACTGGTACCTTGACCCCAGGGTCTGCAGGCAGGAGTGGAGGAAGAGACATTCACAGGGTGCTTAGGGTGAAGTTCTATGTTGGGCGAATCGGAGGAGCCTGGCCTTGTCTTAGTGGTTCTACATAGACTTGAGGCCATCATTCAGGTATTTAATATATACCTGGAACTAACAAGGGACAAGGATCGAGATACTCAGAGGTAAGAGAGTGGTGTGTTTGTGTGTGTGTTGCTGCATACATAGTTCCAGGAGCTTCCTCCTTCCCTGCTTACTAGCCTCATTGTGTAATTTACGTTGCTTCCCAAGAACTTTAGATTTCAAAAGGGAGTGAGTTTATTTATTTGAAAGGATAATATTTGCTTTCCCTCTATCCAACATACTGCTTTTACCTTAGGAAATGGGGCTCTTCGGGACACACAAAAGTGGTTCCATTTAATGGCTCTGGTACTAGCGGAAGTGAAACAAGAATAACCCAGAACTGTGAGTGGGAGAAAGTGGAACCTGCCCCGACTTATTTTGACCCAGTGAAGGTTAATAGTTGCCTTTAGCCCAGCCCTGATGGCTTTGCATAGATAGCTGAACAAACTGTGATCTCTGTCTACACTACTTTGGTGAAAGGTGCACCTTAGATAATTACAGTTAATACATCGCTTAAGGATGAGATACTGTCTGAGAAATTCACCGTGTGATTTCTTGCTTGTGCTAATATCCTAGGGTGTACTTACACAAACCTAAGTGGTATAGCCTCCTACACACCTAGGCTGTATGGTGTAAGCATATTGCTCCCAGGCTACAAACCTGTACAGAATTTTATGCACTGAGTACTGTAGGCATTTGTAACACAATAGTTGGTACTTGTGTATCTAAATGTATCTAAACATGGAAAAGAAATTTTTCAGCTCCATTGTAATCTTATGGCACCCTGTTTTAATAAGGTCCCTCTTTGATGGTTGATGGAAACATTGTTAATCGGCACATAACTAGTTTATCCTTGAATGACTTTAGCAAGAAGGCCATTGGTTAATTTTGCTACAAAGAACATAACATTAATGAGAATATACCATGGTGAGTTTGGGATTAATTGTATTTAGTGAACCCAAATGAAAAGCACCCTGTGTAGCATATTGTCCTGCTAAATAGAGTTTCTTTTAAGGTAAACAAGTAGCTTCCCTGTGTACATTCTTGGCAACAGGTGGATAAAAGTTTCACCTTATTAACACTCATAAAAGGCCCCTACAGTATTTGTGGACTCTGTCTCACTTGAGGCTCTTCCACATGAGTGCCTGGCTGAGGCCTTCTGAATTGGCTGGGAGGTATGTAAATACTTCATCTCTGTTGCTGCAGTTTGAAGAGTAAGAAGAGGGCACTTGAGAAGGAAGTGGTTTTATCTCCCACCCAAACAGAAATCAAGTTTGTTACTTGCAGTACCCTGTGATTTCATTACCCTGCTCAGCTCCAGTAACTTCTAAACAACTGCCACACTGCGCCACAGTGGATAAAGTCACCTCTCTGTTTAGAAGTCCCTTTGGAATCCTATGCCAAGAAAAAGTGCTTTCCCTACAGAATGCCGACACACAGGCATTTATCTGGCATTGGGCTCCAGAACTACTATTACTCTGTAGTAGGATCTTGTCGCTCCTGGCTGTGATTCTGAAACTCTTTCGCTTAGCTGCAGAACCAAATTTGCTGGTATTTGAGTGTAGCTGATCTCTTCTGCAACTGCTGCTGAAATTTCAGTCTTGTCACTTGAAGGAATCGCAATTGTCTATTGAAGAAAGGAGAGAGGACCAATTTTGAAAATCTCAGTACCAGAACCATGTTTATTTCATATACATTCCAATTTTTTAAAATAGTCAAGTAATTTGTTTTCACCTTTATTGTAAGGTGGAACAGAAGTTGCTGGGTCTCAAGCACGAAAAACTGGATGTTAGGAAATATACCATGCTGGGCAGCTATGCAGTCGCTGGACATTCTTAGGTTCTCAGAGGTTTAGCTGCTGCCCCTGGCTTGTTCCTGGCCCAATCACCAACTTTCCTAAACTGAATCTGGCTTTCCTTGGGCTCTGTTGTCTGGCTTGTGGGCTTTGTGGGAGAAGCAGGACGTGACATCTTAGCTGGAATCCCTGAGGTGACTATGTGCTTCATGGTAATAGAAAGTGGAAAGTTCTCTGTGTGCTTTAAGAATTGAAAAAAAAGTTTTTAAGTGCCAATAAAACTCAAAAGTACCTATTTTTAGTTTCACTGGATTGTCTTCAGCTTGGGCCCTTCCTTCAGTTACCTCCCATTCGACACACAGTTTTCTATAGATTTTCCTTCCAAGAAAAAAAAGGGAAAGATCAGTTTGAGTCTCCAAGATCAATTTGAGTCTCCAAGTCATTCCCAGAGCTTTTGTCTCTGAAGCTGCAGTCACTTCCTGGGGCGTCCTCGTGATGCTGATGTTGCAATGCTGGGGGGTGGAGTAGCACTTTACAGCTCAGCCTGTTCCTTCCAGAGGCAGGACTGACCTGTGGCTCTTCCAAGAATCTTCAAGATCTGCGACTCGGGTCTGGTGGAAAGATGTGGGACCTTACTACCCTGTTTAAGTACATCGATGAAAATCAGGATCACTACATTAAGGTAAGGGAATATTTCACTCCAGTAAATGTTAATTTTTGGTTTAATCTTATGAGGCTCAGAGAAATTCCAGGAAGCTAATATGAATAATGGCATTTATATCAAGTATTGAAAGTGTTGCCTAGATATCTGTTCCTCCACTTTCCCATTACAGTGTAAGTTACACTTTTGGCTTTTGACAGAAAGTGTTAGTGTATGTTTCTGAGGATAGCAAAGCTAATCCAAGATTTTTGTTTAATCTCCATCTACAATTTCTCATGAGAGGTAAGGTAAAAAACTAGTTGCCCTTTAGCATGCTGTAAGTGAATCAGTAATGTTATATATTAATCTATTTATTGATGTTAACTTAAAGAATTATGCTTTAAAGTTATTTTTAGTAGACACATTTCAGATGAAACCTTTAGAATTCTCATCCTAAAAGTTATACTTTGAGAACTTGGCCATTGTCAGGATGATAAATGAGCAGATGTGGACTGTGGCAACGTTGAATATTTTCTGTATCTTTCAGTTGTAATTTCTTTGGATTCAGATATAAACTTAACCATAGACCTTTGTGTGTTTTACATTCACTTTATCCTTGACGGTTAAAAATACACATTCTGACACTTTTTCTCTCACGCTCTAATGCTTGGTATGGAGTCAGTACAAACAGTTTTTAAAATCTTAAACAAAAAGCAAATGCGATGGGTCTTTTCTTCTCATCTGCTCAAAACGGAGCGGCCACAGGCAGGAAATGAACTTTGTGTGCCTGAAATATGGCAAGATTATGGAAACCTTTCCTGCCTTAAGGGACACCTTGTCAGAATCCGTTTTTGCTTGTTATCCACAAACAGAAACTTGCGAAATGGGTGGCCATCCAGAGCGTGTCCGCGTGGCCCGAGAAGAGAGGTGAAATCCGGAGGATGATGGAAGTCGCGGCTGCAGACATCAAGCAGCTGGGCGGCTCCGTGGAACTGGTGGACATCGGACAACAAAAGGTGCGGAGCGGCATTCCTCCATTGCAGAGCCTCCGGCGCTCTGCCTGCAGGGTTGATCCGCCTCTGGGTTCATCGGACTCCACAAGTTCTGGAAAGAGATTTTGTTTCAGATAGCCTGCTCATCTTGAGACAGAAAAGGGCCTGGTTTGGGTCATAAGTTCAGTATATGATTGCTTCGGTTGGACGGGGGCAAAGGTTTTGTGATACTCAGC
The DNA here is from genome assembly GCF_040939455.1 of Microcebus murinus. NCBI lineage: Eukaryota > Metazoa > Chordata > Mammalia > Primates > Cheirogaleidae > Microcebus > Microcebus murinus. The sequence goes on along the minus strand of NC_134120.1, from coordinate 4,107,509 downwards.
ACTTTTCTCCAGGAAGGAGATCTGTTGGTGGTTGCTCAAGAATAAGTTAATGTGGCTGTCATTCTTAGAGAATAGCTGAGATTCCCTTCCCAGAAATCAGTAAGCTTTCAAACTAGGAAGTTACACTTTACCCGTGTTGATTTAAAAATAATAAGTGTCTCTCCCCCCACCCACACAGCCTGTGGCCCCAAGCATCATAGTTGGTAGAACGGCACTTATTCATAAGAGAGATTTGTGGGGCGGGGCGGCTGTTGCTGGGGCCAGTTGCATTTTAAGGCAGAATTCTGACAGGTAAGAATGGTTTGTTTCCTTCTTTAAGTGAAAAATTTAATTTCATGGTACATTATTCCACTATCTTAGTTTCAGATGATTTCAGCCCCATGTGAATTGCGTGCTCATGCCATATTTTCAAAGTTTGTAATATCCTTTTATATTACAGAGTGTGACAAGTTTTGGTTTATATCGGTTCTCTTGTCTAGTGATTGAGCTGTCCAGTTGAAGGCACAGTCCTGGAATTTGGAGTGTGGACATTCAGTTCAGTGCGCTCATTTCATCAGTGCAAGAAACCCAAGGCCCTGGTGGGCTTTGCACCCACTGGGGCAAACAGTAGGTTTCTTACAAAGCCAGGATTAAATTCCCAACCCAGTGCTGTTCACTTGAGATTTTCTTCTGAAAGCAAATTCAATAGTTGATATAAGATGTATTACAGCTTCCCAGCAATTTCCCCACACCCTTGGGAGAATAAACCAAGTGTCCTTGTAGTGTTTCCTTCCTTTGAGGCATGCACTTGCCTTGCTCTCCCTCCCTTTTTCCCTAATACATAAAAAAAAAAAAAATCTAGGCAAGGTAAATAAGTTTTAAGAGTTATTTTATCATAGTAGACAGTTTATTCCATTTATCACTGACATTACAGTGCAGTTCTAAAGAAAAGGCCTTCCATGAAAGATTAAAATCACTATTATACGATTTTGAAATATATAACACCTACTTTCATCAAGGAGTTGAAAGATGCCTTCGCTGGAAGAAAAGCTCTGCAGAGAAGCTGCAGTGTGAGGTAGCAACAGCTCTGTGCGTCCCTTTGGCTGCAGGGCCCCATTGTTCAGACAGTGACAGTGACTTGAGGCAGGTGTGAGGGTGGAGCTGGGCGTCTTCACAGGGAAGAGCAGAAGCTGGGGCGTTTTTAGGCTTATGGAGGAAAGATGACGGGAGTTTGAGGTCCTAGTGAATTTCAGGAGAATTTTCCCTCCGGGCCCAGAAGTATTTCATTGGAGCTCTATGGAATAGAAATTTATTTACAGAAAATCTGTTACTGTTTAAAAGTCAATATCTTGCTCGGGCAAGCTGAGGTCCAGCTGTGACCACGAAGGCCGTGTGTTCTCTGTGACCAGGACAGGGGTTTCTAAGGGACAATTGTTTGCCTCTGGTGGCTGCAGGCCGTGCTGGTGAGAACCGGCGGGCAAACCCAGCCCGAGGGCAGTCGTGTGGCTGAGGGACATCGGTCCAGCTGCTGCACACGAGTAGCTGTTGGGTCACAAGAGTTCCTAAAATTACCGAATAAACCTCCTGTGTCCTACAGGAATCCCAGCCTCCTGCCAAGTTCCCCGATGCGCTTGCTCACTGGAGCTTGGGAGCCCTGGAGTTGGGGGAGGGACCCCGTGGCGCCAGCATCGCCCTGGCCCGGGCGTGGCTTTCAGTGTGCCGCCCATCCTACCTCTTAATCGCGAATTGTTAGCTCAGCCACATTATCAGTTTAGTTTGTATGTTCTGTTTATCAGTGCCCGTTTTCACGAACAGTGTTTTTCAGTAACTAGACGAACGCACAGGTGGGTGGTGGTCTAGCGTGTGCGCCCCCGTCCTCCTGCGGCCAGAACAAAAGCGCGCGTGCTCACACCCTCCGCCGCCGTTTGCTCGTGGTGCTCTGCAGTGATCCCGGGTTTTTTGCGCTAGATCGTAGGCGCTGGTAGAGGACCTGCTTGGGCTGCAGGGGTTTTGCACAGCCTGAGCGGGCCGTGGTCTAAAGTAAAAGGTCGGGGCGGCGTCGACCTGAGGTGGAAGCTGGAACAAGGGCCCGGACGGCCTGTGCCTTTGCCGAGAGGCAGGGAGAGTTCTGGGCCGCACGATCCCCAGGCTGGAGCGCGCGTAAGGGACGAGGCCTCCGGGGCCGCTGCGGGAGGAGCCCCAGCCACCACTGCCCAGTGTAGGGTGGCTTCGTGCGCACGGTGTCGCTGTGCGTGATGGTAATCCACGTGCAGAATTTCAAAAATATATCTTCTGATAAAAGACTGTAGCTGTTCTTAACCATCTTTGCAGAAAATAATGAGCTAAATAAGTATAAGATGCACTATACTAGATAGAAAATAATGCTTCTTGGGTGCTTCTGACCAAGGAACATATAGTGGATTTTAAAATGCTTTATTTAGGGTATGGGATAATTAATTTTCATTAGTAATACTAAATGTTTTTAAATGTTTTAACACTGATGTACAATGAATGAAATATTATTCTGACACCAATGTTAAGCTTTCTTATCCAAGATTGTAGTTAACAGATGAAAATAATGTCCAATTTGGGTAACACAGTGGAATAACTTCTTTAATAATCCCTTTTCCCTGAGGACCTAAATTTTTAATAATTTGGAGAATGTTGTTCTCAGGGTTACTACTTTGTGTCCTTCTCTCTTTTGTGTAACTATGGGGATGTTGATGTGGCTATAACAAAGATTATATGGGAATATATATAAAAAAAAAAAAAGAAAATAATGAGCTAAGTTGCCAAGACCAGGCTCCATGCTTTGTTACATAAAGGTAAAGAAACTCAGCCTTTAAAAATTTTGCACCTGCCTGTGCTTGGTAAACGTCACTGAGCCTGTGTGCTCCGGGTTACAGGGAAGTCAATTCTTACTACTTACTGGCTGCGTTGAACAGCACGATGTTAAACTCTGCAGTAGAGGTTGGTTGATGAGCACGGATAAGAAAGCTCAAGGCATTTTAGTATCTGCCGGGAATGCCTCGGGTCTCAAAGGCAGTCCCTGCTGACGTTCCTCTCCCTCGCAGCTCCCGGACGGCTCGGAGATCCCCCTTCCTCCCATCCTGCTGGGCAAGCTGGGCTCCGACCCGCGGAAGAAGACGGTGTGTGTCTACGGCCACCTGGACGTGCAGCCAGCGGCGCTGGAGGACGGCTGGGACAGCGAGCCCTTCACCCTGGTGGAGCGCGACGGTGAGCGCGCGCCATTGCCGTCGAGAGTCACCCACCGTTGCCGTGCTTTCTCTTCCCAGTACAGCGGTTTTTAACATGAGTGCCAGAAGGTTCTCTCGGGAGCCTCGGGTTGGAACTTCAGAAACCCGCCTTTCTAGTGGAAAGGAGTCCCCGTGGCCGGGCCCCAGACCGCCCTTTGTCACGGCGGGGACTCACGTCCTGAGCTGAGGCGGGGCAGCCCCCAGAGCCTGCGCTCCAGCGCCCGCCCCGACTGGCAGCTGCCCGGCCTGCGTCTCGGGACCAGCCCCTGCCACCTGCTGCGCCGGGTGCTGAGTCTTCCCTCCCGGCCTGCCCGGGCCAGGGTGGCCATGTCGCCGTTACTCACGGCCAGCGCTTCCTCCAGGGACCCTGCCAGGGGACTCGGGTAGGCTGGTCCCTTTCCTTCCCGCCCCCTTAGGTATGAAGGTCTTCTGTTTCCATTTCTGAGTGTTCACGTGTTCCTGCGCGTGACAGTCTGACCTTCCTCTGCGCCTCGCCCCGCTGGGCCAAGTTCCCGACTCCCTCATCAAACCCCTTCGGACTGGGTCGTCGGGTCTGTCCAGACCCTTCCTGGCTCCGTGCGGTTCTGCTCGTTACTGTGCAGAATCGAAAAATGACTTTGCTCAAAGCAACATCTTTTGGAGTTTAATTCTGTGCCATTGTCCTCAGCCCAGGGCGATTGCTAAGTAGAGTGACCGTGGCACTGGCCCTCGGTGGGCACTCGGGCTCCTCCTGGCTGTCAGAATGACGGTGGCACTGGCCCTCCGTGGGCACTTGGGCTCCTCCTGGGTGTCAGGCCGCACGTCCACGTGGCTGCTCTCGGACACGTGGGCTCCTCTGTCCGGAGCAGAGCTCCTCGTCTGTGCACCTCCCGCCTGCGCCAGCCCCGAGGGCCACACGCAGCCCTGGAGCCTGCGTGCCTCCTCCCCCGGCCCACCCACGCACCTGCACGGTGTCAGCACGGTCACCACCACCGGGCCTCTGTGAGGCCGGTCTGGGCATCCTCTCAGCCCGTCCCAGTGCCACTCTCGGGGACCCTGCCTGTCGGGACCTAGACCAGCCCCTCATTGCAGAGCAGCGTCCTGGCAAACACCCGCCACGTGCGGCCCCCTCCTTGCCATGGAGCCCTGGGGCGGGGGCGCAGGCCAGGTTTGTCTCCCCGGCTGTGGCACACCGCTGGGGGGGCACCACACCACCACCACACCTGCCCAGCTTTTGTCGCAGGGACAAGGATCTTTTTTAGGAGAGCTTGTATTTGATGTTCAGCTTTTGCGAAAAGTTGAGTTTAGTTTACAAAAGGAAACTGCTAAGCTAATGGTAGCTTTTGGCCTCATACTACTTTGGGTGGGCTGTCCTGAAGCCGCCTGACCTTCAAAGCAGTCTGGGCGCGAGGAATTGCGAGACTGGCTGGGACGGTGCGAGGCCCCTCGAGGTGTCCGGCCTAGGCGCGGCCAGCCGTGTGCAGCTGCCCTCCTCGCCTGGCGCCCCAGGGCCGACCGCCGGGTGGTGTGGCAAGAGGTGGGAGGAGGGTCTGAGCTCGTCTTCTGGGCTGTCGACCATGCTGTCGGCTTCCTGGCCCAGCGTGTGCCCCTGTGGTGGTCCCAGAGGCAGCCGAGGAGGGATTACGGGCACCGATTACTCTCATCGGAAGCGCTGTCAGACCCTCTGGTTTTCAAAGTGATAGCAAAGAAAGAAGGAGAATTGTAACAAATAAGTTCTACTCTTTATCCAATTAGTTGTCAAACTTGGGCTGGGGTGAGATCTGTAGTTCTTCTTTGATAACGGCTTTATTGATGGCGCAGTGTGTTTCCCGAGTATGACCGGGCTCTCTGGCCCGAGTCGCTCACGGTCAGTGGCTTTAAGGAACTAACCAACTGGCAGTGGCATCCCGGACTCGGGCCGGGAGCTGCTGCCCTGGTCCCGCGAGGCAGGAAGCGCTGGCTGCCCACCGCGACCGCCGCGGGAGAGGGGGTGGCATCCACGTGCTTGCCTCTGCAGCCGTGGCGGACTCCCCAGTAAATCCCAGCAGCAGCGCCGGGTGGGGGCTCAGGGCTCCCCACGGGAAGGGCAGCCTCGCTGGGGCGCTCCCTCCAGTCTCGCCGCGACCCTAACTCTGCGAACTCGCCGTCCTAGGCAAGCTGTACGGGAGAGGCTCGACCGACGACAAGGGCCCGGTGGCCGGCTGGCTGAACGCCCTGGAGGCTTACCAGAAGACCGGCCAGGTACATCCACGGGCTCGGCCCGCCTCTCGGGTATGTCCGCGCAGCGCGGAGGCGGGCGTCTGCCCACGCGGCAGCGGCTTGTCGGGGTCGCTGCGTGGGGGACGCTCGGCCGACTCGGGCTTGAGATTATACGTTTGTTCCCCAGCTTTGACTGGAAACATTAAGAGTTTAATTGTTTTATAGATGCTCAAAGGTCATGATGTTGACGATTCAGCACGGTCTTTGCCAGCGAGTGAAATGCGAATTTTCAGTCGCTGCCTGTCCCTGGGAGTGAGGCCGCCCGCCCGCCCGCATGTGAGGCGGGCCCTGTGGCATTGCACAGCACCCTTACTCCCTCCAGCTGGTTCGTGTCCTCCTAAAAATAAAAAAAAAATCTATTTTCTTAACTATGGAATATCTGCCCGCTATTAAAAGTTGGCAAAATACAGAAAATTGAAGAGAAAAACTTTCCTAAATCCTAACCCTCGAAGATGGTTAGGGTTTTGTTATTTACCAAGGTTTTCAATTAGTATCAGCCCCATCGTGGTCATGTTGTGTAGACACTTTTGCAGCTTGCTTTTGTCTCATATCATGATAAACTAATAAGATGAGCATGTTTGTCAAAGCACGGGATGTCAGCTCTGAAAAGGGTCTTGGACCCTCTGCTCCAGGCATCATTTTACACGGCAGGGAAGTGCCGCCCGGGCCTGGCGACCCCTTGGTGGCTCGGTGGTGGCCGTGCACAAGGCAGAGCCTCTCTGCAGCTCCACGGAGACCCGTTGCACAGATTGGGGTCTTGTGGAAGGTTTCCTGTGAGGACAGAAGAGGAGGAGGAGGGCAGGGAGGAAGCATCTAGAGAACAGAGCCCTCTGGGCATGGTTTGGGACTTGAGTTCGAATTTAGGCCCTGCTGTTGCTTAACCTGCGTGGCCTTTGGCCAGTCACCAGCTTCTTGAGCCTCATTTTCTCATCTCGGGAGGGGGGCCCGAGTCGGGGGAGCAAAGCACACTCCAGACAGCGTGGGGCTGCAGGTCGCCCTCCGGCTCTCCAGGGAAAGTGCGCTGCCCACGCTGGGCGCAGGGCAGTGGCGCGGGACACCCCACTCCCCGCCAGGACGGGCTCGAGCAGGCCAGTGCCGGGGAGGGGCCGCCACCCGTGCATGGGGCGGGCTCTGCGGTCCATCTGGAGGAGGTCAGATGCCTGAGCCCCGTAGTCCTGCGTGGTGTTTCTGGAAGGAGAGCGCGGCCAAGCGGGGCCTGCTCACGCCCTCTCTTGCCCGCAGGAGGTTCCCGTGAACGTCCGGTTCTGCCTGGAAGGCATGGAGGAGTCGGGCTCCGAGGGTCTGGACGAGCTGATCTTCGCACAGAAGGACACGTTCTTTAAAGACGTGGACTACGTGTGCATCTCCGACAACTACTGGCTGGGGAAGAAGAAGCCGTGCATCACCTACGGCCTCAGGGGCATCTGCTACTTCTTCATCGAGGTACGGCGCCCACCCTGGCCCCCTCGGCGCGTCCGAGGTGTCATCTCACTCGATGCCCACCCCGGCCCCCTCGTTCTTCCTGCCCCGGAGTCCCCAGCAGTCGGCCACTCTCGGGAAGCCCAGAGCCTGCTTAGTGCCCGGCTCTCGGCTTCTGTGGCCACAGCGAGGGCCGGGCTCCGTGGCGATGGGGACCCGGCTCCGCGGCGACGTCCGCCAGGGCCGTGTGTTCGTGGTGCTGCCTCGGAGCCACCCAGAAGGGATGAAGTGCTCGTCTTGGACGTACACGCACGGAGCATTCTAGAAACGCTCCCTTTTAAAAGTTGAAATATTTGTACTTTAACTCCGATCCCTGGGGGGCCTGAGGGCTGCGAGACACTGCAGTGGGTAAAGAGAAACCGAGGCACCGGAGCCCGGCAGAGGCTGGGCCTGGGCTGACTCTGCGGCTTGCCGGCCGGTGGTCACCTCCCGGATGAGGGTGGGGTCCCGCGCCCTGGGCCGCGGCTGTCAGATCCCGTCTGCGGACGTCCTTCGTGGCCAGAGCAGTGCTGGAGATGGCGCAGCTGCCGCACCTTCGTGGTGACCCTGCCCTTCCCCGCGGTGCCGTGGGGGGCGCCGTTCCCCTTCCCAGGTGTGGCACGGAGGCGGGACGGGGCTCACGGCCATTGGCCACCTGGCCCTGGGTCCAGGACTCGAGGCGGGGGCGAGACCCGGGCCCAGGTGCTCGGGCGCCGGTCCCTGCCGGTCGTTGTGTTGGGTGTCGCCCCCGGCACGCAGCTGCAGGTCTGTGCGAAGCCTCTGGAAGGGCGCGGGGCGTGGGGCGGTTGCCCGCGCATACTTCACCCGGGCGCGCGTATCCAGTTTCCCCACGGTCGCATGCCCAGGAGTCGTTTGTGTTCCTGCCTGATCTTTTTAATTTGGGGAAGGCCTTGCCTTGGTCACCGAGGGGGCAGATTTGGATTCAGAAAACATTCAGGTCTCATAAACGCTCTTTGTTCGACTCGCTGTCACATGATGGGGCTAAGCCTGGACCGAGCAGCCAGATAAAGCGGCCTTTGTCCCGCCCAGGTGGAGTGCAGCGACAAGGACCTCCACTCGGGCGTGTACGGGGGCTCGGTGCACGAGGCCATGACCGACCTCATCTCGCTGATGGGTAAGCCGGGCCTCGCCAGTCGGCGCCGTGGGGGGGGGGCACCCGCCTTCTGCGTGAGCCAGCTTCCGCTCGCTTCTGACCTTGCCTCCCCGACTCCCCCGGAGCCCCCCACCCCGCCGCATGCTGGCACCTGATGCCTGGGACCCTCCCGGGCCGTCCCCACCCACTTAGCCTCCCCAGGTCCTGACTGGTCCCCCAAGTCACGTGGCCCCGCCCGTCCTGGGCTCTGTCATCTTGCACGTCTCCCCCGGGCGTGTGCTGTGGCCTGTTTCACCTCATCACCCGTCTGTGGCCCTTGCTCTGTCAGCTCTGTGAGAGCAAGGACCGCCCTCCCCTTCCTGCGTCCTCCTGCCGTGGGCCACACTCGGCTCCCGCCTCCCCCGCAGCCCTGGCCCGTGCCGGCAGCAAAGTCTCTGGGCTCAGGTCTGCTCTGTCCCGCCCTTGGTCTCCCACTCAGCGTGGGGGCTGCTTGTTTCCCGTGGGACGGGCGCGGAAACAGTCGGGGCGGTGTGGCGGGTGTTGAGCTCACCTGTGTAGCTGGGGTGCTGGCCATGGTCCCTGCTTGTGGCGGGGGCGGTTTGTGTGCCACCTGCCCCCCGGTCTCCACGTGTGAGCAAGTGGGGCATGCCGGCCCCTCGTTAGCTGTCGTGGGGGTCGAAAGGCTCACTGAGCCCAGAGCGGCGCCTCTCCTGAGCCCGGTGTGTCCCCGTCCCTTCCCGTACCCCCCTCCCCACCTGCGTGCACCCGGTGACCCCTTGCCGCTCTCCGCAGGCTCCCTGGTGGACAAGAAGGGGCACATCCTCATCCCCGGCATCAACGAGGCGGTGGCCGCCGTGACCGAGGAGGAGCACGCACTCTACGACCACATCGACTTCGACATGGAGGAGTTTGCCAAGGACGTGGGCGCCCAGACCCTCCTGCACGGCTGCAAGGTGCGGGCTCGGGGTTGTGAGGTCTGCCAGGCTGCGTCACCCGTGCCGTGTCAGCGGGAGGGGGCCCGAGGGGAGGAGCCGGAATCTGGAGCGCACGGGCGTGGCCGGCGGCACCGATGCTCACAAGGCAGGACGCGCCCAGCTGCCAGCCGTCAGGCGACTCAGCGTGTCAGAGTCCACTCCTGACTCCTTCAGAGCAGGCGGGGCGGGGCAGTGCGGGGCCGTCCCCTGCCCGGCGGCTTTGCCGTAGTCGTGTTCGTGGGGAGACCGCTCCGCCACGGGGCCGGGACCCTTGAGCCGCGCCAGAGCCGAGCGCCAGGGTGGCGACTGTCTGCTCAGTGTTTACCTAGTCATCAGGGGAAATGGTGGCTTGACTGTGTCTTGCCTGTCGGTGTTCCTGGGGCGTCACCGGGACCCGGGGCAGCTGGCTCTCCTCTCCTGCGGGGACAGGCGCCCCTCGTGTGCCCTGGGCCTGGGAGGGTCGGCACATGGCCTGTGTTGATCCTCAGGAGCCCTGATGTCGGTGGGACCGGGACCCCCTGGGTTCCTCCGTCACTGTGTCCTCCAGCCCGAGGTGCTCCTTGTTCCGCTGGGCAAGCCTGAGCCGCCCAGGCCGCAGTGAGAGGCGGTGGGCGCCGCGCCTGCAGCTGCCGGACCTGGGCGGAGGCCTCCATGGTGCCGTGGCAGCTCCAGAGCAGCTTCGGGGCAGGCTCTGACCAGCCCTGCCCGGGAGGGGCCCACGTGTCTGTGCCTCCTGCCGGCGGCTGTCAGGACCCCGGCGGGCCCCGTCTCTGCACAGCTGCTTCGCTGCTGGCGTTCCCGTCCCCCATGGGCAGACAGGGCCGGCGCCAGAAGCCTGAGCTGCCCCTGACGCCCTGCTGCTCCCTGCAGAAAGACATCCTCATGCACCGGTGGCGGTACCCGTCCCTGTCCCTCCACGGCATCGAGGGCGCCTTCTCCGGGGCAGGGGCCAAGACCGTGATCCCCCGGAAAGTGATCGGCAAGTTCTCCATCAGGCTCGTGCCGAACATGACCCCCGAAGTCGTCAGCGAGCAGGCAAGTGGGGGACGGGCCGGGGTTGGGGGCGGGAGCCGGGGCCGGGCATGGGGTTACAGCAGAGACATAGGTGACAAAAGGCTCCTACCAGGACAAAAACCCAGACCTCACACGCCCCGCCGCTTGGCTCTTGCCAGCGTGGCGGTCACCTAGGTAAGCAATTCAGAGACTTATCAGAAACAAAGGCCACACGGACGGCTTTGCGTGGAAGTGAGCTTTGCTGCCGCTGAGGCATGCCACATCTGACCTCTGACCTCGCCTCCCTGCAAGGCTCCAGGTCGAATGCTGATTTGGGGCCACACGTGTCCTGGTCAGAGTCCAAGGGAGCTGCCTCTCAGCGTGGTGGCAGGCAGGGTCTCGGGGCACTCGGCGGCTGCGGGTCGGGCAGCCTCGCCGAGCCGTCACCCCCATCCGAGAAGACGTGGTGAGATGGACGGGCGGGGTGTCCTCCCCGTTGGGAACAGGAGGGCGGGTGAGCTCTCCCCGCGGGAGAGTGAGCTCTTGCCGGGAGAAGGTGTCCTGGGCCAGCCCCGGCTCCGTCTCGGGCCTGGATGAACCCGAGAGTGTGGCCGTTTTCATAAGGTGTCTCAGTCGGCTCGGGCTGCCGGAACGCGCTCCACAGGCTGGTGGCTTCAGTGACGGAAATGCACTGCTCGAGGCTTTGGAAGCTGCAGAGTCCAAGATCAAAATGCCGGTGAGCGGGGGCCTCTTGGTCCTGGCCGCGGACAGCCGCCTCCCGGCGTGTCTCACGGGGCAGACGGCGAGTGGGACACTAACCCTTCCCACCTCGTCTAGCCTCCGTCGGCTAAAGACAGACAGGCAGGCTCTGAAAGCACGCAAGCTGGCCTCACTCAGTCCTTGCTGTGGGCTGTACACAGAGGCCGGCAGCCCGAGAGCCCATTTCCGGAGGGTCTCTCCGACAGCCCGCGACAGCGTTTGGGCTCAGCCCCGGAGAGTCACCTCACCTCGGTCAGTCGTGCCCGGGCGTGCAGGCAAGGGGACCATGGTGGAGCCTGGGTGTCAGCGCACGCCAGTTTCGGGTGACAGGCGTGGTCGCCGGCCCGTCAGATGTCCACGTGCAGGAAAAGGCAGACCAGGCCCGTCTGTGTCTTATGGAGCATGGTGGCCCAGGCAGGGGGCGTGGGGCCCTGCGCTCTGTCCCGCTTTGTCCTCGGGGCGTCTTTCTGGAGAGCCGGGGCGTCGCCGGGCCGGGGACTGTGAAACCTCGTGGCGAGCGGGACTGAGCAAGCGCGGTCTGCGGCTGCGGCTCCCCCTCAGCTGCATAGCGCTTCCGTGAGGGAAGCCAGACACGGCCACAGCGGCGTTAAGGCTCGTGTGTGAATTTGGGGGACACACTGCCCTTAACATAAGGCAAGGCAGGAAACATCATTTTTAAACTTATTTTCTTTTTTTTGTTTGTTTTTAAAAGGCATCTTGGGAAGATAAACTTACTTTAAATATTATCATTTGGGATATCTTTGTAAAGGGTGAATTGCCTGATATTAAAACATTGCCTTTTACCTTCAAATAACTGTATTTTTTTTTTTTTTTGAGACAGTGTCTCACTTTGTTGCCCAGGCTAGAGTGAGTGCCGTGGCGTCAGCCTAGCTCACAGCAACCTCAAACTCCTGGGCTCAAGCGATGCTCCTGCCTCAGCCTCCTGAGTAGCTGGGACTACAGGCATGCGCCACCATGCCCGGCTAATTTTTTCTATGTATATTAGTTGTCCAATGAATTTCTTTCTATTTATAGTAGAGATGGGGGTCTTGCTCTTGCTCTTGCTCAGGCTGGTTTCGAACTCCTGACCTCTAGCAATCTGCCCACCTTGGCCTCGCAGAGTGCTAGGATTACAGGCGTGAGCCACCGCACCCTGCCACAAATAACTGTATTTTATTTCTTGAAATCACAAATTTTGTTTCTTCCCCTTTTCATTATTTACGGTTGTGCAGATCAGTATTAAGTTAGCAGAAAACGAGGCTCACAGTAGACCAGACCCGTCGCAGGCTCCTGGCAGAGCCGCCGTAGGCCCGTTGGAGACTCCTGGTCGCAGGCCCGTCGTGGGGTGCTCTCTAACCATCGCAGGCCGCTGTAGCAGACTCGCCGTGGACCACTAGCATGGGACCAAACGCCAGGCTTATGAGTAACTGTGTGTCTCTTCTGTCTGTGGTTTAGGTTACGAGCTACCTGACCAAGAAGTTTGCGGAGCTGCACAGCCCCAACAAGTTCAAGGTGTACATGGGCCACGGTGGGAAGCCCTGGGTGTCCGACTTCAACCATCCTCATTACGTGGCTGGGAGAAGAGCCCTGAAAACAGGTTGGACACTCTCCTTGAGGACACGTGCAGGCCCTTAGTTCGCATGTCTCATAGGGCTCTGTTGTGCACAGCTTTGTCAGCAATTCTCTGTGGTTTCATCGGCACATGGGCTCGTGGCCGTATCAGTGAATTGTTGTATCACGTGGGCTCCTGGTTGTATCGGTGACACTGTTGTATCACGTGGGCTGGTGGCTACATCAGTGACACTGTTGTATCACGTGGGCTCCTGGTTGTATCGGTGACACTGTTGTATCACGTGGGCTCCTGGTTGTATCGGTGACACTGTTGTATCACGTGGGCTGGTGGCTACATCAGTGACACTGTTGTATCACGTGGGCTCGTGGCTGTGTTGGTGACAACGTAGTGCTGCAGGGCACACAGTCAAGTCGGACGAGGAGAGCCAGCGTGTGGGATGGACGCTGCCCCCAGCCAACCCCAAGCGCAGTTGCTGAGCGGTGGCTCCATGACGGACCCCCAGATCGGAGGCCCCAGAGTTCACCTGCTCTGTTCTTGCATTTCTCCCAGTGTTTGGAGTGGAGCCCGACCTGACCAGGGAAGGCGGCAGTATTCCCGTGACCCTGACCTTTCAGGAGGCCACAGGCAAGAACGTCATGCTGTTGCCTGTGGGGTCAGCAGACGACGGCGCTCACTCCCAGAACGAAAAGCTCAACAGGTGAGACGTGGGCACCTGGGGCCTGAGCCAGGCCGGCGTCCACACGCTGCCCCTCCGCTGCGGGAGGCGCGGGTGGGAGGGGTGCGGGCCTCGGCGGGCGGCTCCTGAAAACCAGGTTCAGCTGGCGTTCGTGCTTATGTTCACCTCCCGCTCATGAACCCCCTGCTTTTCCTCTCTGCAAAGCCATGCTGCCGCACTAACTGCATGCCCTGCCACTGTCACGCATTCCTGACTGGGCAGACGCGTTGGGGCCTCTCTTCACCCACAGGGACAGGGCAGCCCCAGGAGGGGCTGAGGCAGGCGGGGGACCCACAGGCCATTCAGGGAGGGGCATCTGGCTCCGGAAGACAAGGGCCCATCTTGGGGTAACCGAGGCAGACAGGCGGGGATGGAGGCAGCGGCAGAGCCCCTGTGGCGGAGGCGGGGAGATGGACCGGTTAGGAGGAGGACGTGAGTGGAGGTCCGGTCTCAGTGGGGGCTGAGACCAAGGTGTGACACCTGCCACTAGGGCTCGGGGGCTGACCCCTTACGTCCCCTCATGCCGGGGCCAGGGCTGGTCCCTGGGGGCGCAGTCACACCGCACCTGCACCTGAGAGTCAGGTGGCCAAATAACACAGTGTGCACCTGGGGGTCGCCGGTGCTGGACGCCGCCCACTCGCGATGTGCTCTTCTCCATCAGGCACAACTACATAGAGGGCACCAAGATGCTGGCCGCGTACCTGTACGAGGTGTCTCAGCTGAAGGACTGAGGCCGGTCCCCGTGGAGCGCCGGAGCCCTGCCCTCGTCCCCTCGAGACTCGCTCAGGAGAGCAGACGCCCCTCCCCTCTCCCGCCCGCCCGTCCAGCCACACGGACTGCCAAGAGTGGACACGCATGTGTCCAGCTGCCCCGTGGCTGGAGCTCCCTGCACCGGCAGCTAGAAATGGTCAGTGACCATCATCGGGGACACGACAGCGGCTGCGTCCCCCAGGGAGGGTCTCGGAGTGGTCGGTGTGACGTGACCTCCAGAAAGTAGCCCAGGTCCAAAAGCACGAGTTCTTCTGTGGAAAGTTCCGGTTGTCATCGAGCTGGGACGAACAGAGGACTGGCCGCCTCTGTCTCAGGCGATGCACACCTGGAATCTTCGGGAAGGAACGAGGAGAGAGGTGACCCCGACTGTCGGGGTCCTGTGCTTGTCTGAGGACCTGGCCCCCGGCTGGCATCTCCCCCTTTCTCTCTGCTGTGCTCCCGCCACACCCAGCCTCACTGGAGGCCCGCCTCGCCTCGGCCCTGCTGCTGAATAAAAGGCGGAAACGCAGCCTCTGACGCGTCTCACGGCTCGTGGGGTCTGTCGGTTGTGTCAGTTCATGGTGGGGGTGGCGCTGGGGGCAGTCAGGGTTCCCAGAACAAGACTCGCGTCTTTCTCCCAGCCCCGGACGTGGGGGACGCACTCATCACCCCAGCGTCCAGAGGAGCGTCCCTGTCCCCGCTCCCCCCTTCCTGCTGCTGAGCCCCAGGAAGTCCAGCTGGTGGAGACAAAATAAAGGGTTGGTTGGCCCAGCAGAGACGAAAGAGCAGCGCAGGCTCAGCGCTCAGCAGGAGGGCCGGGGCTGCCTGGAGCGGGTGGTTCCAGGGCGGGGATTCCAAGGTGCGCCCGTGCGCGGTGAGGCGGGAAGTGAGGGTGTGCTCTCAGACGCTGGGGCCGAGGGGGCCACGTCAGGACGTGGGAGCCAAAGGGGGGGATTTGAGCAAGAAAATAACAGCACTAGACAGTGACCCACAGAATGCACAGCTGCCCGGGAGCCGGCGCCGGCACAGAGGAGGGAGCGAGTGGGTGCGGAGGGACAGGGCCTCCTGGGGACAACGTCCACCAGTGCAGAAGGAAGGAGGGACACGGAATATCGTCCTCGGAACACCGCAGTAGCTGCAGGCAAGATCCCTGATGTACCCTAGCATTGGTGGGCAAAGGTTTAAGAAGCAGGAGCCTTGCCTAGCTTGCAAGATGTTAATCGGCAGGGAATTAGTAACTGTATGGAGGAGAAAGCTGGCAGATGCCACCTTAACCAGGCGATCAAAATGCACCTCAGCAGTAATGACAGGTCAACGTCACGTTCCCTGAGAGGTGCCCTGGGAGGACACGGCAGTTCTGGTAACCTCGTGCTCCTCGTGAAAACAGCAGGCAAACCCAGATGGATAAAATCTGAACAACATCTGTAGTTCGCATTATACTACTGCTAACATCTTAGCTTTGAGCACTGTGCTATGGTGACCTACGATGTTAGCTGGGTGAGTTGACACTGGGACTCTACTGTTTTCAACTTTTCTCAGGCACACGAGCTGCACACGGGCTCTGGTTGTTTATGGACCCATCTAAGCTGTGGGTGTGAGGTTTGTTGCCTCCCAGATCTAAGCTGAAATTTTACTGCCCTCGTAGCGGTATTGAGGTGAGACCTTTGAGTGGCAGTTTGGCCACAAGGACTGCACCCTGCTAAACACACGGCTGAGTGCTGTTGGGGGAGCTCGGCCCCTCCTCGCTCTCACGCCCTCAGCCCTTCCGCACTGGGCCTCTGGAGTCAGGAGCCAATACAATGTCCGTTGTTTTTGCCATCCGTTGGCCACTTTACATAAAATGTGATCAAAGCTCAATTACAAGAGTTCAAAAAGGCATGGAAAGTCCAATGAGTTTGAATCTTATTACAAGTTTTAAAATCTGGGACTAGTTAAAAAAAAAAAAACAACTTACATGCTAATTTAAGCCCAAGATTAATTTTTTTCACAGCCAAACTAAAAATGGCAACATGGAAATAATCAATGCAAATGACAACAGAAAAGAACCCAAACTGAAAAACAATTTAGAAAGGTTTATTCCTAGCTGAATATGTGCAACCAGGGCCCAGAGCCACCCCCAGGAGGCCTTGAGCAAGTGGTCCCGCCCTGGTTGGGTTTCAGTTTGGTTTTATACATTTCAGGGAAATGGGAATTACATGTGAAGTCATAAATCAATATATGGAAGGCAGACATCGGTCTGGCCCGAAAAGGCAGGACATCTCCAAGTAGGGGCTTACAGGTTATAGGTGGGTTTAAAGATTCTCCGATTTGTAACTGGTTAAAGAAATGAAACTTTTTCTAAAGGCTTGGAATGTTTTAAGAGAAAAAAATTCTGTTAATCAGAGACAAGCTACCCACATATGCCCAGACTCAAGTGATCTGTGAAGTCGCTGGCCTGCAGGTGTGGTTTGACCTTTGTCTTACATGGCCTTGAGCCTGTTACTGATTTTGTATCTTATAGTTGCAAAGAATAACTCTAAAGGAACAGGACGTAACTGGGCGTGTCTGACCCTTAGGGCTGGCGACTCAGCTTTAAGTTTTTCTGGGAGGTGAGGGTGGGGATTCCTCTTGGCCAAGAGGGAGTCCATTCAGCTAGCTGGGAGGCTTAAGATTTTATTTTAGCTCACACAACAAAGTAAAATTTGCAGACGACATAGCCAAAGAGCCACGCATGCCTCAGTTAAGTCTGGAAGAAGCTTTCCGTGAGGGCAGGGAAGAAATATGTGAGCAATTCTGCTTCAAGAAATTAGCCCAGGCCGGGCGTGGTGGCTCAAGCCTGTAATCCTAGCACTCTGGGAGGCCGAGGCAGGAGGATCGCTCGACGTCAGGAGTTTAAAACCAGCCTGAGCAAGAGCGAGACCCCTGTCTCTACTATAAATAGAAAGAAATTAATTGGCCAACTAATATATACAGAAAAAATTAGCTGGGCATGTTGGCGCATGCCTGTAGTCCCAGCTACTCGGGAGGCTGAGGCAGGAGGATCGCTTGAACCCAGGAGTTTGAGGTTGCTGTGAGCTAGGCTGACGCCACAGCACTGACTCTAGCCTGGGCAACAAAGCAAGACTGTCGAAAGAAAGAAAGAGAGAGAGAGAGAGAGAGAAAGAAAGAGGGAGGGAGGAAGGAAGGAAGGAAGGAAGGAAGGAAGGAAGGAAGGAAGGAAGGAAGGAAGGAAGGAAGGAAGGAAGGAAGGAAGGAAGGAAGGAAAGAAATTAGCACAGAAATAGAAAATGCTAGAGCCTCTGTCACAATGAAATTGCAAAGCCTCAACACATTCTGCTCACGCCAGAGAGCACCAAGGGTTAAACGGGAGCCAGGACAGGACTGGAGCATTGTGTTCCAGCCATGCCACTCGCGCGGGTTCAGGTGCGGAAGCCAGCTGCGGACAAGCTCTTTCAGATCGTGCGTTTTGCCCACCACAGGTATACACAAGGCCAGCGTCTCTGCATCAGTGCGTGGCTTTCAGAAGGGCAGCTCGAGGCACGGGGCCTCTCCCAAGGCCACCCTCAGCATTAATTACGTCTTCCCAGCCTCAGTGACCACCTCTCAGTCCTCTGGCCTCTGCACACACCGACCCCGAGTCTCTCGGGCGCCCCGCTCTGCAGAATGACCCCTGTCATGGGACCCAGCCGTGGCCTGCGAGGCATGGCAGCAGCTGTTTGGTGGGCACCTCCTGCCGCCTCGGCGTGAGCGCTTTTCCTGTCACGTCTCCTCCGCGCCCCCTTCACAGAAGCCCCCAGAGCCCTCAGCAGGGGGGGCTCCACGGCCGGGACGACACAGGAGACCACGTCCCCCCGATCCCTCTGCTGGAGCCCCAAGTGACAGTTTGCTGCAAAGACTTGGTAGAAACAGCGATTATGTACAGGTTCAGTTTTGCACACATTTACGTCATTTAGAAACTGGGACTGGCTGGGTGCGGTGGCTCACACCTGTAATCCTAGCTCTCTGGGAGGCCGAGGCGGGCAGATTGCTTGAGGTCAGGTGTTCGAGACCAGCCTGAGCAAGAGTGAGACCCCCGTCTCTACTGAAAATAGAAAGAAATTAATTGGCCAACTAAAAATATATGGGAAAAATTAGCCGGGCGTGGTGGCGCATGCCTGTAGTCCCAGCTACTCGGGAGGCTGAGGCAGGAGGATTGCTTGAGCCCAGGAGTCTGAGGTTGCTGAGAGCTAGGCTGACGCCACGGCACTCACTCTAGCCTAGGAAACAGAGTGAGACTCTGTCTCGAAAATAAAAAAGGCTTAAAACAAAAACAAAGAAACTGGGACTTTGACAATCGTTCCCCAAACCCTTTTAGAGAGAGTAGTCGGATCCGCAGCAACCTAGAAGGGTCCGTGCATATAACATGCGCATCCAGTAATTTATAGCCCACACGTGAAAAGAAAGATGAACGGCCCAGAGACCTGCCTTTTATGGACACTGCCCTTCTTCCCACAGGAGAATCTTAGAAAGAAGCCACCTGTTTTGCTTTCAATGAATGACTGCATTCCTGCATCTTTCTTTTAGAAAAGCCCCAGATACAGTTGACTGTCACATGTTTTCAAATGTAACAGTGACTGGCACTCATGTCCCCACACCCTCATCTGCCTGCCGGCCATCAGTCCCTCAGAGTCACCTTCTCTTCGGTATCACTGTCACAAGAACTGAAATGTTCAAGCAAAAAAAAAAAAAAAAGGTCAAGTTACACATAAGTAAGTGGCAGCCCCAGCGAAGCCCTTTTACTACGACTTCGATTTTCTGTTCCGTCCGTGCTGCGGAGGCTCCGGGATAAACCACCATTTGGGCTGCCCGGGCTTACGGCAGAACTCGCACAACACATTCCGGATAAATGGATGTTCGTCCTCCTCTCCCTCCTCTTCTTGGTCCCGGTTAATTTGGAAGCAACGTAACTCGGAGCTCTCTTTTTGTCAGCAACCAGTGACGTAGATGATCCTTCTTCAAATGTCTTTGGGTAAGGTGTCTCAAATGCCTTTTAGGCAACGACACCTCAGAGGTGACGGCGATCTTGCCTTTGCTCCTCCGGGGGGCCGCCACCCCTCCAGCCAGGCGCCCAGCTTTTCCGCTCGCTTTGGTTCTCTCTTGCAAACCTGCCGGGGACGGGCAGCCCCTGTGAGCGGTTCCCTCCTCTGCAGGGCGGCGCCAGGCGCGAACCTCACCGCCCGCTGCCTTGTGCTGCCCCTGCGCCCCGGGCTCGTTCACGCACACGGCGGCAGAAAGGGAGGTGAGTGGGCTCCGCGGGGCAGAGACCCCGGCGCGGGGTCGGGGGGCAGCCAGGCGGCGTCTGCTCATGGGTCACCCAGTCTCGGGGCGTGCAGCACCCCGGCGGCTCAGGCCAGACGGGTGTCCCTGGACGCCAGTGTGGGGACCTCGCCTCTGGAGGTGCAGGGGGAGGAGGACCTGAGGATGGAGGACGGCGGAGTGGTGTCCTGGGTGGGCTCACCTGTCTAAGGCTCACCTCGGCCTTCTGCAAGCTCAGCAGCCCCCTGTGCGCTCCTGGAGCCCACAGCTGGCCCGTGACCAGATGGTGCACGCGGTGGGCAGCGTGGACCCGGACACTCTCACGTCCACACTGCTTTATACGAGAAGTAGAGCTGGCATGCCACTAGTTGGTTTTAACATAAAAAACAGACAAATAGGCCAGGCACGGTGGCTCACGCCTGTAATCCTAGCTCTCTGGGAGGCCGAGGCAAGAGGATTGCTCAAGGTCAGGAGTTCAAAACCAGCCTGAGCAAGAGCAAGACCCCATCTCTACTAAAAAGAGAAAGAAATTAATTGGCCAACTAATATATATATATATATATAAATTAGCCAGGCATGGTGGTGCATGCCTGTAGTCCCAGCTACCCGGGAAGCCTGAGCCCTGGAAGTTTGAGGTTGCTGTGAGCGAGGCTGACGCCACGGCACTCTAGCTTGGGCAACAGAGTGAGACTCTGTCTCAAAAAAAAAAAACAACAAAAAACCAAACAACAACAAAAATACCAGACAAATAGTGTAAGTGGCATTTTGTAAAACCCTGGACTGAGCAGGTTTGACTAACAGGTTTGCCGAATCTGTGAGCTCAGTGCCTTAGCGTCCTCCTGAGTCGAAGGAGCACGAACCACTTTTCACCAGAGGGCCTACGAAGCCAGAGAACCGTGTGGCCTGTGCAAAGTACGCAGAGCTGTTCCCTTTCACGCTTGCGGCCCGGCCTTCCCCAGCAGAAGGCAGATGTGGGAAGTAGATATATTTTTGTCTCATCATATATTGAGACCAATTTTTTTTTAAATGAGTTTAAAATGTTTTCAGACTACGAAATGTGGCACATGATAGAAATCTTGAACATTACTGAAAAGGACTTCTGTAAATGTTCTCATTTTTATTCAGAAAGGACACATATCCTAGGTCCTTTACAGAAAGCTGTTTCATAAAGCAACAGAAAACCGGCAGTCACCTGGCCCTTTTAATATGACATTGTCAAAATATTTTAAATATTTTATTTAAATTTTATTTAAATATTTTATTTAAATAATATCTTTTATCAAAAAGATAAAAAGTGCTTTGAAAAGTGTTCACGAATCCAGTGGTAGTCTGGAGATTCACAAATGAATTGTTTTAATATTTCCAGAAAAGCAATCATAGATAGATATCCTTACTATTAATATTTACTGGCCAAATAGCTGCAAGGAGTTGTATTAAAATGGAAAAACGTGAAAAAGTAAACGTCGGTTGCCTTATGTGGACTACAGTCTTCTGACTCCTTTCGTGGAAAAGTCACCAGCAAGTCCAGGGCGACGGAGTGACCCCAGGCAGGGAGCAGCTTCACACGAGCGGCTCTTTATTGTAGAATAAAACGGGTCTGTCTCCGCGAGTGGAGGGAGACAGACCAACTCGCTCGCTACTCCTCACTTCTCAGTGTTCCTTCTTTGAGCGCCGTCTGGAGGGCTCTCGGGAGGAGTAGGCTGTTACCCTGCGGTCAACAGGTGGCCTCAAAATTCCATCCGCGCTTGTGAGCTCCCTCTCTGAAAACCCACCTGGGCGGGGGAGTGAGCCGCAGTGCAGAGTCAAGCTAATGGCATATTAACTACCCTGAGGTTACTCCTGGTCACTGTCTAAGTCCTATCAGCCTGGGCTGGGGAGTTCCCGATGGACACAGCGTCCCTCCTCCAGGTGCAGCAGCTGCTCGGACAGGACTGAGGGCGGGGCGGCACCACCATGGAGCGCCCGCCGCAGCCTTCTTCCCAGGTGGAGCAGTTGCTCCAGACAGCACCAAAGCAGAGAGCCCTTGTCTGGAGAAGGGCCAGAGATCCTAACTACCTACCTCCCAGGTGTGTGAGATCCTAACTACCTACCTCCCAGGTGTGTGAGACCCTAACCACCTACCTCACAGGGGTGTGAGATCCTAACCACCTACCTCCCAGGTGTGTGAGATCCTAACCACCTACCTCACAGGTGTGTGGGATCCTAACCGCCTACCTCCCAGGTGTGTGGGATCCTAACCACCTACCTCCCAGGTGTGTGGGATCCTAACCACCTACCTCCCAGGTGTGTGGGATCCTAACTACCTACCTCACAGGTGTGTGAGATCCTAACCACCTACCTCACAGGTGTGTGGGATCCTAACCACCTACCTCCCAGGTGTGTGGGATCCTAACCACCTACCTGCCAGGTGTGTGAGACCCTAACCACCTACCTCACAGGTGTGTGGGATCCTAACCACCTACCTCCCAGGTGTGTGAGATCCTAACCGCCTACCTGCCAGGTGTGTGAGACCCTAACCACCTACCTCACAGGGGTGTGAGATCCTAACCACCTACCTCACAGGGGTGTGAGACCCTAACCACCTACCTCACAGGGGTGTGAGACCCTAACTACCTACCTCCCAGGTGTGTGAGACCCTAATTGCCTACCTCCCAGGTGTGTGGGATCCTAATTGCCTACCTCCCAGGTGTGTGAGACCCTAACCACCTACCTCACAGGGGTGTGAGATCCTAACCACCTACCTCACAGGTGTGTGGGATCCTAACCGCCTACCTCCCAGGTGTGTGAGATCCTAACCACCTACCTCACAGGTGTGTGGGATCCTAACCGCCTACCTCCCAGGTGTGTGGGATCCTAACCACCTACCTCACAGGTGTGTGAGATCCTAACCACCTACCTCCCAGGTGTGTGGGATCCTAACTACCTACCTCACAGGTGTGTGAGATCCTAACCACCTACCTCCCAGGTGTGTGGGATCCTAACTACCTACCTCACAGGTGTGTGAGATCCTAACCGCCTACCTCCCAGGTGTGTGGGATCCTAACCACCTACCTCACAGGTGTGTGGGATCCTAACCACCTACCTCCCAGGTGTGTGGGATCCTAACCACCTACCTGCCAGGTGTGTGAGACCCTAACCACCTACCTCACAGGTGTGTGGGATCCTAACCACCTACCTCCCAGGTGTGTGAGATCCTAACCGCCTACCTGCCAGGTGTGTGAGACCCTAACCACCTACCTCACAGGGGTGTGAGATCCTAACCACCTACCTCACAGGGGTGTGAGACCCTAACCACCTACCTCACAGGGGTGTGAGACCCTAACTACCTACCTCACAGGTGTGTGAGACCCTAACCACCTACCTCCCAGGTGTGTGGGATCCTAATTGCCTACCTCACACTCCCACACACAATTACCCCATCTCCCTGAGGCCTGAGCGAGCACTATGAGCACCTACCTACATTCTGTCTGCACAGACTCTCATGCAAAGGGAATCATACAGCCTTTGTGTCTGACTTCCACTGAGAATAATGTCAAGATTCATTCATTCTCTTTTATGGCTGAGTAATGTTACATTTTAAGGACAGACTACATTTTGTTTATCCATTCGTAAGTGGGTGGCTGTTGAGGGTTAGGGCCGAGACATGAGAACCCCAGGAGTGGGACAGGACTTTGCCAAAGAGCAACCTGTGGACATGTCAGTTCACTGAGCAAAAGCTGCTCGACCTTGAGGGGGACATTCCACCGATCAGGGATGACTGCAAGCAGACCCCGCCTTGAAGCCTGAGGGCTGCAGCCTGGACACCTGCAAAACGGGGTTGGTAATCCAAAGGGGAGAGAATGATGAAACCATGTCCGCCCAGCAGATAAGAGCAGTTTGCTATTCTAAGCCTGAGGCAATGTTTCTTTCTCTCTTCTCTCTCTCTTCTCTCTCTCTCTCTTCTCTCTCTTCTCTCTCTTCTCTCTCTTCTCTCTCTCTCTCTCTCTCTCTCTCTCTCTCTCTCTCTCTCTCTCTCTCTCTCCTGACTTCATGTCTCAGCAAATGAGGAACTAGATAAAGTAGAAAAGTAGAAGGAAGTACTTGGTCTCTTTGTTCCCAGCTTGGATTATATGCTTTACTGCTGACTCATGATTTTATCTTTTTATCTTTAACTTGTGTATACTCAGCTAGTCTATTGCTACTTTGGGAGACCTCGAAACTTAAACTCATGATATGTACATGTAAATCAGTGACTGATAATAATTGCTGAAAGAATAAATATTGATGTAGGCCGCCACTCACGGATCACGGGAATGCTGGAGGATCCCTGATTTCCCCATAACTTTATACTTTGTCTCTGTCTCCTGTATTTCCAATCAATCTCTCACGATGTCCCTGCCTGGGACCCGATTTGTTGGGAGAGTCTCGAACTCCCGGCAGGTGGCCATTTGGCGTGTCTACCTTTTGGCTGTTATGAATAATGCCGCTACGAGCATTCATGTTCCAGTCCGCATGTGTCTTCATTTCTCTTGGATGCACCCCAGGAGTGAAAGCGCCAGGCGATGTGGTAATTCCACGCTCAGCCGTTTGAGGAGCTGCCAGGCTGTTTTCCACAGCGCCTGTGCCGTGGTGCGCCGCCCGCCCAGTGCGTGAGCTGGGCTTTCGCTACATCCTCGACAACACTTGTTCCCTTTTGATTATGCCATTCCAGTGGTGCGAGGTGGTATCTCAGCATTTCTTCCTAGACCCAATAAATACAAGAATGATGCCATTTCCAGACACTGGCCGTTAGAAACAGGAACTGTAGTCATAATGTGTGCGGAAACCAGGAGTTGGAAGGGCAGATACAGGGGCAGCGACTACTCCGCACGTTGAGCACCCGAGACGAGGCGTCCCCAGGGCTGAAGTCCAGAGCTCACTGGGGAGGGCGTGGTCATGGCCCAGCGCCCACAGAGGCGTGTCTGCGGTGAGCGCGGGCAGAGCTTGCTGGAAACCTGTCCTCTGGGTGCCAGGGAAGGCGGGCACAGGGAGGCGCCCTGTGGAAGGCACTCTGCCGTGAGGCCTGCCAGGGAGGGCTCTGGGGGAAGCCTCTGGCCCTGGGCGCTGGCCGGCGTCCTTGTCGGGCAGGACGCTGTCCAGGGAGCACTTTCTGCTGTGTCCCTCCCGGGCTGCTGGCAGGAGCAGCTGCCTGATCCTGCAATCAGCACAGGACATATTCTTGCCTACGTATAGAGTCTGCCCTTTAGCACATCAGCTTTATTGCTCATTATAAAGTTTAATTTTGTCCACTTTGCTGACTTTTGTGACTCATACATTAGAACTCAGATGGGAAAATGAGGTGCCAATGATATTCATGGCGGCCTCTCATGCCCAGCACTTTGTAGGACCGAGTGGTGAAACTGCTGTGGCCTCTCTTGTCCCTGCCTCCACTCCCCTGGCACCCCTGCCCTAGAGTCACCCCCAGGGGGTCTTCAGAAGCAGATACTCTCCTCCCCCAGCTTCTTCCGAACTCTCCCCACATCTGATATCAATAATTTCACATGCTTCTGTGACCCAAGCCTCTGTGCTCTCCCTCTCAGGAATTTTTCTTTGCTCTTAACTCTTGTCTCTAGCTAGGAAAAAAAAGCTTTATTCCACGCTAATGAAACAGCGTTCATTGACAACCAGTTGCAGGGGGTTGCTCTGTGCACGGAGCCATCCCCTTACTGCCCAAATCAGAAGCTTGTCCCACGTTGCCTTCACCCCACAACAGGAAGTTGTCCTCTGAGAAAATGCCATAATCTTGTCTGGTTTAGAGAAGGCAGAACTTACCGTGCCATTCTCTTGCTTGACCTAGAGGAGAATAAGCTGAGTGAGTCCTTCTTTTATTGGCAGGGGGAGAGACAGGGTCTCACTGTGTCACCCAGGCTGGAGTGCAGTGGCCTCATCCTAACTCACTGCAACCTCAAACTCCTGGGTACAAGTGATCCTCCTGCCTCAGCCTCCCGAGTAGCTGGGACTACGTGTGTGAGCCATGATGCCTAGCTGATTTTTCTATTTTTAGTAGAGATGGGATCTTACTCTTGCCCAGGCTGGTCTCAAACTGCTGGCCTCAAGTGATCCTCCCGCCTTTGCTTCCCAGAGTGCTAGGATTACAGGCATGAGCCACCACACCCAGCCCAAGTGAGCTCTTCTGACCTGAAAGAACGTTTAACTTCTCCATATTACTTAGGGAAAGTCAAGTTCATCCTGTTACTTTTGGTATCCAGGTCAGAAAAAAAGTCATGCTAGAAATGTTCAGGATCCTTAAGCAATAGTGTATTAATTGCTGATGATACAGGCTAAGCTACGATAACCAAAAGGACGAAAGGTCTCCACAGAATGAAAGTGTACATATTTGTCCTGCGCCTAGAAGTCTGTGCAGGAAGTCTGGAGCTGGTGTAGGGGCTGCTGTATCACTTGGGGCCTGGGTTCCTTCCATCCTGTGGCTTTTCCACCCTTGGGTTCATCTCGTGGGCCATGATTTCTGCATCAGCTGCTGCTGAAGCAGCCAGTGAGGAGGAGGGGCAGGGAGGATAATCCGGAATTCAAACTTTCTCCCATTTGCCTCTTGCTCTCTAGACAGCAGTCACATGGCCACCTCCACGGGATGAGAGGATGAAAATGTGCCTAGCTAAAGACACTGCTTTAGGAGAGGGAGAGCAGGTAGTGGAGGACAGCAGTCAGCTTTCCTCAGACTGGAAGTCCTCTTTTAAGCTCCCCTATTATACCACAATTATACCGTGACATATATCCCAAGAAAAACAAATAGAGAAAAAAAATTTTAAGAAACAAAAGGCATCCAAATTGGAAAGGAAGAAGTGAAGTTGTCTCTGTTTGCAGATTACATGATCTTATATATAGAAAACGTCTTCACCAAGACAGTCTTCAAATTAATAAACAAATGCAGTAAAGTGACAGGATACAAAATCAACACATAAAAATCAGTTGCATTCCCATACACTAGAAAGCAAACTATCCAAAAAAGAAATTAGAAAAATGATTCCATTTACAATAGCATAAAAAGAATAAAATGCTTAGGAATTTAACCAAGGAGGTAAAAGATCTGTATACAAAAACTATATGACATTGATAAAAGAAGTTGAAGAAGACTACCCAAAATGATCTATGGATTCAATGCAATCCCTATCAAAATTCCAATGGCATTTTTCACAGAAATAGAAAAAAAAACAGTCCTAAAATTCATATGGAACCACAAAAGACCCTGAATACAGAAAGGAATCTTGAGAAAGAAGAACAAAGCTGGAGGCATCACACTACCTGTCGTCAAAATATACAACAAAGCTATAGTAATCAAAACAATGTTGTATTGGCAAAGAAACAGACATTTAAACCAATGAAACAGAACAGAGAGCCCAGAAATAAATCCACACGTTTTTGGTCAATTGATTTTCAGAAAAGTTTCCAAGAACAAACAATGGGAAAAGATAATCTCTTCAACAAATGGTGTTGGGAAAATTGGATATTCACATGCAGAAGAATGAAATTAGACCCTTATCTCACACCATATACAAAAATTAACTAAAAATGGATTCAAGACTTAAATATAATATCTGAAACAGTAAAACTTCCGGAAAGAAACACAGGGAAAAATCTCTATGACATTGGTCTTGGCAATGATTTTTGGATATGAACTCAAAAGCACAGGCAGCAAAAGGAAAAATAAACAAGTGGGACTTCATCAAACTAGAAATTTTCTGCTCAGCAAAAGGAAACAATCAACAAAATGTAATGACAACCTATGGAATGGGAGAAAATGTTTGAAAACTCCATATCCTTCAATAAGGTGTTAACATCCAAAATATATACGGAACTCACACAGCTAAATAGCAAAAAAAATAAAGAACCTAATTTAAAAATAGGCAAAGGACTTGAGTAGACAGTAGACATTTTTCCAAAGAAGATACACAAAAGGCCAACAAGAATGTGAAAAGGTACTCAAGACCTCTAATCATCAGAGAAATGCAAATCAAAACCATGAGATATAGCCTCACACCTGTTATGATGGCAATGATCAAAAGGGCAAGAGGGAAGTGTTGGTGAGGACGTGGAGAGAAGGGAGCTTTTGCACACTGTTGGTAGGAATGCAAATTAGTGCAGCTACTATGGAAAACTGTATGGAGGTACTGCAAAAAACTAAAAATGGAACTACCGTATGAACCATCCTGGGCAATCCCACTCCTGGGTATATATCCAGAGGAAATGAAATCAATATGTTGAAGAGATATCTGTTCATTGCAGCACTATTTCCAATAGCTGAGATATGGAAACACTCCAAATGTCTATTAATGAATGGATAAAGAAAATGTAGTATATACACACAATGGAATATTATTCAGCCACAAAAGAAAAGAAAATCCTGACATTTGAGACAACATAAATGCACGTGGAGGACTTTAAGTGAAACGAAGCTAGACAAATACTTTTAACTCTCACATATTTGTGGGATCTAAAGTCAAACTCATACAAACAGACAGTAGAACGGTGGTGGCCAGAGGCTGTTCGGGGTGGTGTTGGGGAGATGGGGGATGTTGACCAAAGTGTACAAACTTTCAGATGTAAGACAAACAAGTTCTTGGGATTTAACCTGCAGCCTGGGTGGTGAAGGTGTGTTAATGAATTTGATTGTGATAATCATTATATGTATTCATATATTATCACCTTTTACAACTTGAACATATACAATCTTTACTTGACAATTAAGTCTTTGTTATTTTTTTTATTCAAAGACAGAGTCTCACTCTGTTGCCCAGGTTAGAGTGCTGTGGCGTCAGCCTAGCTCACAGCAACCTCAGACTCCTGGGCTCAAGCAATACTGCTGCCTCAGCCTCTCGAGTAGCTGGGACTACAGGCATGCGCCACCATGCCCGGCTAATTTTTTTTTTCTATATATTTTTAGTTGGCCAATTAATTTCTTTCTATTTTTAGTAATAGATGGGGGTCTCCCTCTTGCTCAGGCTGGTTTCAAACTCCTGACCTTGAGCGATCCACCCGCCTCGGCCTCCCAGAGTGCTAGGGTTACAGGCGTGGGCCACCACGCCCGGCCAAGTCTTTTTTTTAAAGAATGCATAAACGACTCATGAACGCACTTTGTTACCTCTTTTTCAGAGAACATCTTCGCCGGCTGCATCAGGCCTGAAGCTTCAGGAAGCAAAGCTGGTGAGATGGCCTCCACAGCCGTCCTTCTCCCTGCACCATGTCACAGTCAAAACGCCACCACGGACCGTCTCGGGACTCCCAGTGCGCCTGGGACAGCCGGCCCCCATGGGCTGCCGTGAGGCACCGTGAGGCCCCTGCGAGCCGTGTGCAGGTAAGGGGCCACCTTCTCGGCTGTGCCCTCGGGCCTGACCCCAGCTCCCCACTGGGGATCCAGGTGCCACAGAGAAGTGCCCAGACCCTTGTCCCAGGGCTCTGACCCGTGCCCTGGCACCCCTCTGCTCTCCCCAGGACACTTGGGGCCATGTACAAGGGCCTAAGTCCCAGCCAGAATGCTGGGGTGCACAGGACGAGGGACAAGCCTCAGTTTCCCTATCTGTAAGGAAAGGAGGCTGCACCAGAACAGAGACCCCTTAGTCCTGGCTGCACTTAACATCCCCCGAGAGCTTTCAGCAGATAGAAACTTGGGCGCTGCCCCGTGGAGCCCTCTAGGAGGGGAGCCGGCGTCCCCCGGGGAGGATTCCCCGGAACACGCCGCCCAGGGCTTTGCTCCGGAGCCACGGAGTGGCGGCCGGCCGTGTTTTGCAAGATCTCTAGGTGCCTAGGAGGCTCACAGCCCGATATGGGTTGAACTGGGCCCCCCACCCCCTGCTACCAAAATGCGTATGTTGACATCCTAACCTCAGGACCGCGGAATGTGACCTTATGTGGAGATGGGGTCATTGCCGATGCGATTACTTAAATAAGGATGCAGTCCTCCAGGAGCAGGGTGGGCCCCTGGTGCAATATGCCTGTGTCCTTGCAAGAAGGGAGAATTTGGACGCAGTCGCACGCACGCGGGGAGGGCGCCAGGCAGGGACGGAGGCAGAGGTCAGGGAGCCACTGCAGCACACCTAGAAGGCCAGGAGCACCAGCAGCCACTGGAGGCCGAGACAGAGCTGGCCCCCGTCCCTCCCTCACGGCCTCAGAAGGGGCCAGCCTTGCCGAACCCTCGATCTTGGACTTCTAGTCTCCATCGCCATGAGTCTCTGAGTCTCTGCTGTCTGAGCCACCCGGCTTGAGGTTCTTCCTTCCTTTCAGCAGCCCAGGAAGCCAACACACAGCCCGCCACGTGCACCCAGCAGCCCAGGGTGACATAGGTGAGGGTGCGTGCAGAGGTGAGGCTCTGCCTGCTGGCCATGGGCCTGCTCCCTCTCGGTGGTGACACCCCACGCACCCAGTGAGGCGCCCGGGGAGCGGCAGCCTGAGCCGGGCCAGCCACTGGCCGTCAGTGCCATCAGATGACTTTCGGGCCACTACCTCATCCCCATCTGTATGCGTTGGTTCTTCCTCTGCTGGTCGAATTGAATGACAATCTCTGAAGCATCTTTGTTTTCCAGATGTGAATGGACCCACTATCTCAGCCTCATCTTCCTTCCGGGGGGACAGGGTGTGGGTCAGGGCACGGGGACATATTTACTGTCACCGGCTCGGGCCCTCGATGGGACTTCCTCTGCCATAGTTTTTGGAACTTGGGCAGTTGCTAGAGACCTCATAACTCCAATGGACCCCAAACTTGGGAGAATGGTGAGTAAGCCCCAAGACGTCCGGGCTCCGAGTGCGAGATTTCCGTGTGCCCAGAGAACGCGCGTGCTCAGTGGGCAGCCAGGCAGCCAGCGTGGCCCCGCAGACGCTGCCACTTGCAGGTGTTCTCAGGTGGTCGCTGTCTCAGCCCTAGGGAGGTGGCATTTGGAATTACTGAGCCAATAATGCTTTGGGGTGGTTGTATGTATTTAAAAATAATTAAGTCATGCCATTATTGTCAAGAAGGAAGTCTGTATTCGAATTTGTCATGAACTTAGCCATCTTAAGTCAACATTTTTTCAATTGTTTTTCTCTTTAAAAAACGAGCTTGTATCCTGAAAGATTTTGCCTAACTAGTGGTGACAACGGACAGTGTGCTGCTAGTCCTGGGCCCAGGTCTTCGGCCTGGCGGGCTGGCTTAGGACAGCTGCCTGGGCGGACCTCCCTCCCGGGCTCTCGTCTGTGGGGTTGCTGCGGCCCTGAGCGCCCGGGTGGCCGGGAAGCTTCCAGCCCGGACAGCGGGCAGGCGATTGCATCTGGCTGTGCTCTCTTGTTTTTGTCGGTCCCCAGACTACTTGAAAAGATAAGATTCGTGGACTGTTTATTTGCATTACAAACACGTGCACACACACACACACAACCAATAGAGAAATTTCAGAATTCTGTGGAAGGTTGATACTTAGAAGACCCTGAAAAGAAGTATTGAAACAAATGCACACCAGATGCAAAGATGGAAACACAGTAAAAGAGGAGGCGCCAACCTGTCGGGAGGCAGGTTGCAGAGGTGTGGCTTTACCCACCTAGAAGACCATGAGGTTTCCAGATCACACTGCAGAATCGCCGCTCTGAGAGAAAGAGCTCACAGCCCACCGCCCGCACACACTGTCTATTGCTAACTTATCTCCATTGTCTTTTCCTAGTGCAAAGAGAGAAAAGAAAAGAAGCAGGGTAGGCCGGGCACGGTGGCTCGCGCCTGTAATCCTAGCTCTCTGGGAGGCTGAGGTGGGCGGACTGCTCGAGGTCAGGAGTTCGAAACCAGCCTGAGCAAGAGTGAGACCCATCTCTACTATAAAATAGAAAGAAATTAATTGGCCAACGAATATATATAGAAAAAATTAGCCGGGCATGGTGGCACATGCCTGTAGTCCCAGCTACTCGGGAGGCTGAGGCAGCAGGATTGCTTGAGCCCAGGAGTTTGAGGTTGCTGTGAGCTAGGCCGACGCCACAGCACTCACTCTAGCCTGGGGAACAAAGTGAGACTCTGTCTCAAAAAGAAAAAAAAAAAAGAATCAGGGTCTATTCCTGAGACCTTGAACCCAAGACTGGCCAGTTTCCTTTAACATGTCACAGATTTCACGCCTGGCAGCAGCCAGAGTGGATCCCTGGCCCCAGCCCAGCAGGACGGGGTGAGCCGCAGCGTGCAGTGCGCGGGACAAGGAGGGGCCTGTGCGCGTGGCACCTGCTGTCCAGGTAGGGTGTGCACGGCCAGCACCCGTCAGCCCGGGCGCAGCCACACGCCTGCTGTGTGCTCTGAGTGCTTGGGGGCCCAGGTGTGTCCTCTAGGACCAGGCAGCTTCTTGGGGGGAATGAACTAGGACACACATCACCATACTTTTCCCACATTCATTTTTCTTCCCATAAAAAGCAACATTCTCATTAAAACCATACAGCACCAGCCTGAGCAACAGCGAGACCCCGTCTCTACTAAAAACGAAAGGAAGGAAGGAAGGGAGGGAGGGAGGGAGGGAGGAAAGGAAGGGAGGGAGGGAGGGAGGAAAGGGAAGGAGGAAGGGAGGGAGGGAGGAAAGGAAGGGAGGGAGGGAGGGAGGAAAGGGAAGGAGGAAGGGAGGGAGGGAGGAAGGAAGGGAGGGAGGAAAGGAAGGGAGGGAGGAAAGGGAAGGAGGAAGGGAGGGAGGGAGGAAGGAAGGGAGGGAGGAAAGGAAGGGAGGGAGGAAAGGGAAGGAGGAAGGGAGGGAGGGAGGAAAGGAAGGGAGGGAGGGAGGGAGGAAAGGGAAGGAGGAAGGGAGGGAGGGAGGAAGGAAGGGAGGGAGGAAAGGAAGGGAGGGAGGAAAGGGAAGGAGGAAGGGAGGGAGGGAGGAAGGAAGGGAGGGAGGAAAGGAAGGGAGGGAGGAAGGGAGGGAGGAAAAGGAAGGAGGAAGGGAGGGAAGGAGGAAGGGAGGGAGGGAGGAAAGGAAGGGAGGGAGGGAGGAAAGGGAAGGAGGAAGGGAGGGAGGGAGGAAGGAAGGGAGGGAGGAAAGGAAGGGAGGGAGGAAGGGAGGGAAGGAGGAAGGAAAGGAAGGGAGGGAGGGAGGGAGGGAGGGAGGGAGGGAGGAAAGGAAGGGAGGGAGGGAGGGAGGAAGGAAGGAAGGAAGGAAGGAAGGAAGGAAGGAAGGAAGGAAGGAAGGAAGGAAGGAAGGAAGATAGGAAAGAAATTAATTGGTTTCTTGGTTACATGAAAAAAAAATATACAAACATCTTGGTTACATGAAAAAAAAAAAAAAGAAATTAATTGGCCAACTAAAAATACAAAGAAAAAATTAGCCGGGCATGGTGGCGCATGCCTGTAGTCCCAGCTACTCGGGAGGCTGAGGCAGGAGGATCGCTTGAGCCCAGGAGTCTGAGGTCGCTGTGAGCGAGGCTGACTCTACAGCACTCATTCTAGCCCAGGCAACAAAGCGAGACTCTGTCTAAAAAAAAACAAAAAAAGCAGAGCAGAATGTCCAGTTGCTGAGCACAAAGGCAGAGCGTGGTCTAGAGGAAGGTGAGGAGAATTGCGCCTGCCCAGCTGTGATTTGCCGCCTTTCTCACTAAACCCCACACTCACTCAAGGTTTTTGTTTCTTCAATCTTTTTTGGGGGGGGGAAGGGGGGGACAGAGTCTCACTCTGTTGCCCGGGCTAGAGTGAGTGCCGTGGCGTCAGCCTAGCTCACAGCAACCAGCAACCTCCAACTCCTGGGCTCAAGCCATCCTCCTGCCTCAGCCTCCCAAGTAGCTGGGACTACAGGCACACGCCACCATGCCCGGCTAATTTTTTTTTCTATTTTTAGTTGTTAATTTCTTTCTAATTTTGGTAGAGATGGCGTCTCGCTCTTGCTCAGGCTGGTCTCAAACTCCTGAGCTCAAACGATCCTCCTGCCTCGGCCTCCCAGGGTGCCGGGATTACAGGCTTGAGCCACCACGCCCGGCCTGTTTCTTCAATCTTCAGTGTGAGTAGTTTGGGGGTGGAAGCCCAGGAATCTGCAATTTTAAGGTGCACAATTCAGTGGTTTTTAGTGACTTTACAGGCACGTGCGACCATCCCACAGTCCATTTCAGACCATTCATCACCTGCAGACACCCCACACCTTAGCTGTGACTTTGCTGTCCCAGTCCCGCCCCACGTCCCCGCGCACCAGCCGGGGAGCTCCCTGTTCTGGGCTCCGTGTGCAGGGTGTCACAGCGTGTGGCCGTTTGTGTCTGGCCTCTTCAGCTTAACACGCTTTCGAGGTCCACTCCTGCCGAGGCGCGTGTGCCTACTTCGCGCGTTTCCGTGGCCAGGTAGCGTTCCGCAGCGTGGCCCCGCACGTTTTGTTTATTCCTGTGTCTGTGGCTGCCGCCATTTGGCTGTTACGGAGGATGCTGCTATGGACACTCCTGTGGCGGTTTGGGGGCAGACACGTGTTTTCGTTCGTCTTGGGCACGTGCGTGGGAGTGGAACTGCGGGGCAACGTGGGGACTTCGTGCTGAACCGTGGGAGGAGCCGCCAGACGGTTTCCACAGTGATCACACCATTGCACGTTCCTGCCCACCGCCGTGCCCACGCGCTCCATTTCTCCGCCTCCTCACCAGCGTCCGCTGGCCGACTTCGTGATTCTGGCCGCCCTAGTTGGGGCCAAGTGGTTTCTCGCTGTGGTTAGACTTGCTTTTCCCTGGTGGCTGACATTGTTGGGCATTTTTTCATGTGCTTATTGGACAAGGAATCTACAGTTTTAACAACGACCCTTCACCCCACTCCTGCTCAAGGAATTCTTTTTTTTTTTTTTTTGAGACAGAGTCTCTGTTGCCTGGGCTAGAGTGCCGTGGCGTCAGCCTCGCTCACAGCAACCTCCAACTCCTGGGCTCAAGCAATCCTCCTGCCTCAGCCTCCCAGGGAGCTAGGGCTACAGGCATGCACCACCATGTCTGGCTTATTTTTCCTATATATTTTTAGTTGGCCAATTAATTTCTTTCTCTTTTTAGTAGAGATGGGGTCTTGCTATTGTTCAGGCTGGTTTCGAACTCCTGACCTTGAGCGATCCACCCACCTCGGCCTCCCAGAGTGCTAGGATTACAGGTGTGAGCCACCGTGCCCGGCCTCAAGGAATTCTGATGGAGGGGTTCCACCTGTCACTTTTGAGACTATTTTCAAGTTCAACTATAAAAAGTCCCTCTGCAGTGTTCCTGGCTTATCGAGGGTATGTCTCTTGCTCCAAGATTCTGAGCTTGGGTAGATATCAGTCCTTATTATATCTAGGGCTCAGCTTGTGCCTAACTAATAATGGTTTCCCCTCCCAACCAAGCAGGCTGTTAAAGCTAACAAGCAGCAGATTACAGCCAGAAAGTGCATGACATTAGCTGGGATAAAGGTCCAACAAGACGGTGGATTTTTTTCCCCCTCTCATAAAAGAGCCTTCCCCATCCAGCAGGGATTTGACTAAGGAGATCCGCCACCGTGTATTCCCACCAACATTCGGTTCTTCATGGCACGTGCAATTGGGAATGACAGCATTTGCCTTGGGGGGACTGTGGTGAGGATTGGAGCAAGTTGGGAAAGTAGAGCTGTGATTAGAAGTGAGTGAGTAGCCCACTCATGCTCCATGCATGATGTTGAGCAGTTTCCTAAGCATCCCTCTGATGCCTCAGTTTACTCATCTGTGAAATGGAGCAACAATAGTATCTGCCTCATAGGATGTCAGGCTGGTTTGGTAAAATCATTGCCTTTCAGGGCTCAGCACAGGCAGCCTGTCCTTCATCTATGTTATTAATACTAATAAAAATATAAATTTGACCTTATTGCAAACAGACATGAACAAATGAACAAATCTCATGATGTATGAAGTCACTGATTCACTCCGGAGTTGTAATCCGAGGAACACTGTAAACAGTCTGGATCGGGCTTCCCGTAAGGTGACGCTGGTTTTTTCTTGCACCGTGGCTAGACGTTTAGCACCGTCTACAGGCCGGTCCAGGAGAGCCCCGGCCATTCTGCTGTCACTGGGACGCACCTTTCTGTCGTTCACTCCAGAAACCTGCAGATTCCAAAAGCGGAGGGGAGAGCGGGGCTGGGTCCCATCACGGTGAGGGCAGCCCAGTGCCCTCCCGGGGAGGGAGAGAAAGAAGGACGTGCGGCAGCACAATTCAGCCACGGCAGGTGCTGCAGGCCACGGCCCGGAAAGACACATGGACAGGTGCCTCCCCCCGAGCGTGCCTCGGGGACTGTTCTAGCCTCCGAGCAGGTTGTCATCTGCTGCTCACCAGACAGGGAAGCTGCCCTGGTGACTCCCACTCCAGTGGCTCTAGACTGGCAGGTTCAGAGGATTCTCCTGTGGCACCCTGGATCTTACGGGACATACCTGTGTCCCAGTGGCCCAGGTGCCACCAAAACCCCGGGGCTTGCTGAGGGGCATTTGTTGGCTGGTGCTGAGAGTCTGGCTCTGTGAGAGGTCTCGGGAGGAGAGGAGGGGTCAGGTGTGTGTAGGGGTCCCAGCCTCTATCCTCCCGGTCCCAGCACAGAGCTCCTGCCCCAGAAGGAAATGTAGGCGTGTCATTTATGGGATGGAGCCGGGACCTGTGTTTGGTCCGTTTCAGGGCAGATAAGAGAAAAGCTGGCGTAGGGGACTTGAACCCCAAGGCTCGTCCCGGCCCTGCACACAGCACGGTAGGCAACGTCTACACAAGAGGAGGCAAAGGACTTCTGTCCCCGAAGCATCTCTCCGCTGGCCCCACAATGCCCCAGTGTCCGGGGCCTCAATTGCTCTTTCAAGCAGTTCTGACCCTCCCCCTTCCCAAGCGCTCTGCCCGGAACAGAGGCGCCTTTCACGGCACCCGGCACAGAAGAGGAAGCACACTGCGCTTCCGGCAGCCAGCACGCGTGAAGCTGGGGGCGCTGTCCCCTGCTGACCCCCGAAGGAATGGGGTTCAGAACACCCTGAGGGAATGGGGAGCACTGTGAAGAGGCGGGAAAGGGCACTGAGAGGAAGCACGCACAAAGACCGTAGCTGAGGAGGGACCCTTGCTCCGTCCATGAACAGCTCCAGTGCCCTGGGATCCCAGAGTTGGTGGCGCTCACAGGAGAACTGTGTTCGCATGTCCCAGCTTTCCAGTGTGCCCGGTGTCACCAACTCGGCACCTTGCACCGCAGGCCGAGGGTGCTCGCAGCAGCAAGACTGCCCTGCGGCACTCGCCCGGCGGGCAGTGCGGGGCTTGGGTGTCGAGCTCGCGAGTGAGTAATTCCTAGCCCCAGTTCCCGAGGTTGAGGATCTGCAGGACACAGACATTCGTGCCTTTCAAGGTGTGGTGAGCAGAGCGCGCACGCTTTAGGTGAGCCCTTCTCACCTGCACCCCAACCATGCCCCCAGCTATTTGGGGACGTTTGCATCAGCTGGCATTTCCCACGGAGCCTGGAGCCTGCGTGTGGAGCCTGGCTCGGGGCCAGGCTGTGGGGACATCACCTTCCAGGAAGCAAACCCCCTGTAGGGAGTTCTGATGGAGACACAGCGTGAGTTCACCCCTAAAACTCCCCATCCACTTCAAACTAAGTACCGTGTTTCCCCGAAAATAAGACAGGGTCTTGTATTTATTTTTCCTTAAGAAGACACCCTAGGGCTTATTTTCGGGGGATGTGTTAGTTTTTTTAAGTACGGTACAGCAATCTACATTTAATCAAATACAGTTAAGTCGTTGTCTTTTGGAACATCATCATCACTCTCTAAACCTCAAATTCTACCCCGAATTTGTTACGACTCTATTTCCTTTAGAACCATTGACCCCGATCCCTCCTGTCGAGCCATAGAGCTCTCATGGGGCAGCTGAGAAGGGCTGGTCATCTTCTTTACCGCTCCATGACGACATGCATGGGTTGTGGAGATGCACTGCGTAGCCATGCCCATCACTAGGGCTTATTTTCGGGGCAGGGCTTTTATGGCACACATGCTTAGAAATCCTGCTAGGGCTTATTTTATGGGTAGGTCTTATTTTCAGGGAAACACGGTAATTACCTGTTGTTCAGGACGTTAATCAAAAAGACACAGACTCCAACACATAACCAGCATCCCCGCTGAACAGAAATGGAACCACACTGGCTGAGCTGGGGCCAAAGCTGCAGCCTTGCTGGACTGTGGGTCCGAAACAAGCTGTGGCAGCAAGAAGTGAGATTCCTGCAGAAAAATCAGGACTGAGAGCATCTGGGCACAGGGGCAGCCAGAGCCAGCGTCCTTGCCTGCAGCCCGGGGGATGGTGAGTTTCCCGGGGTGACATGACCCAGCCCTCCAGGGAACACTGTTTGGGAAGTGTAAGCCGCCCAGTTAAGAGCTGGACCTGCCTGGGCACCTTAAAGCACCGGGTGGAGGCATCCCCGGCACTGCTAGGCAGCAGAGATTACAGAGAGGGGGAATAAAACAACTCTCGTTAAGTGTACGAGAAGGACTCCCAATAAGAAAAGTAGCCCACGAAATTTGTTAGGAAGTGGATTTACTGATGCTTAAATGCAAACCGTAGAACATGTTTAAAGTGGATAAAATGAAGCATGTTTACATTCTTCAAGGCATGAAAGGAAGAGTAACACCCACGTAAAAGGATAAGAAATCACAAAACATAAACAGGCACCTATGACTCAAGAGCAGATGGGTGTGAAAAACAGCCAGTCAGAAATCCTGAAAAAGAAAACCTGTCCCTGAAATGGCCGAGCGGTGTCAGTTCTGGAAGGGTCTGGGTCAAAGCCAGAACCAGCAAACTGGAAAAGCTCACGGGGAACGCGCCCAGGAAGCAGAGCAGGAAGACAAACAGGAAACAGGAGACTCCGAGGAAGAGATCCGGAGAATGCGTGACGGGGGAAGGCTCCGACTGCAGCAGGAGTTCGGGAAGGAAGCAGAGGAAGTGGCGGAGAAGCAGCCTTAGGGGAGAGAACGGCTAAACGTTAGGAAAGGACACCAGTGGGCCTTCGGTTCGCAGGCGGCCGCTGAGGACGCAGGAAGACAGATGCACGCGGCAGGCAGACGCGTCACGGTGACACGGGCGGATGTCCAGCATCACACCTGACGTCGCCCGGGGAGGAAGGCGCACAGGCGCCCGCCACCGCGCCGGCGCAGACACCCGGGGGCGCGGAGAGGGAGCCCGGCGTGGGCTGCTGCCGCCCCACAGGCTTTCTAGAAGAACGAGAAGGTGGCACGGCTTGACTTCCGTGCGTGGGGAGAGGCAACAGGGACCCAGGCAGGACGCGCAGTGAACCAGGGTCCAGTTGTGGGGTTTCAGGGAATGGCGGGGCCTGTGGAGACTGCTAGGAGAAAACAGTCTCCCCCAAATACGGATTTTGCTTTGCCCTCGTGCGTGTGTGTGGCCGGGTAGTTTTGTTGGTAGACAAATGCTGCATTTCCCACACAGTGTTGAAATAGAACTGGTTACGTCGATGAAAAGCAACTACTTGTGTCTTCAGGACTGTGCATTAATTAATAATTATTTGGGATGGGCGCAGTGGCTCACGCCTGTCATCCTAGCACTCTGGGAGGCCGAGGCGGGCCCATCGCTGGAGGTCAGGAGTTCGAAACCAGCCTGAGCAAGAGCGAGACCCCGTCTCTACTATAAATAGAAAGAAATTAATTGGCCAACTAATATATACAGAAAAACATTAACGGGCATGGTGGCGCATGCCTATAGTCCCAGCTACTTGGGAGGCTGAGGCAGGAGGATTGCTTGAGCCCAGGAGTTTGAGGATGCTGTGAGCTAGGCTGATGCCACGGCACTCACTCTAGCCTGAGCAACAAAGCAAGACTCTGTCTCAAAAAATAATAATTATTATTATTCAGTAGATGCCGATTGGCCCCTCACTCCATGACAGGCAGGGCTTACGTGCGTGGGGGGTCTGGGAGTGAGGCAAAGTCCTGGCCCTCTCGGAGCTCGTATTCACATGCGTCAGGCAGGTAAGTATTAAGTGAACAGATGATAGCGTATCTTACAGTGATAAGAAAATAAAAATCAGGGTGAACCGAGTTAAATAATGTCCCTTCAAACATTCGTGTCCACCTGGACTGTGGACCCAGAATGTGATTGCATCTGCGATGGGGTCTTGGCAGGTGTAGCTAGTTGACAAGAGCTCCTGCTGCAGCCGGACGGGCCCTACCAAAGACCAGTGTCCTTCTAGCAAGAGGAGAGGACACACAGAGACACAGAGAAGCCACCGCGTGCATATGGAGGCGGAAATTGGGGTGACGGAGCCATGGCCAAGGACCCCGAGGACTGCAGCACCCGCAGAGTTGGGGAGAGGACGGACGGAGCCGGCCTGGGCCTTCAGGGCGCGCACAGCCCCACTGGCACCTCGATGTAGGACTTCCGGAACCGGGAGATAAGAAACTCCTCTTGGTTAAGCCACCCGCTTTGGGGTGCTTGGCTCCAGCTGCCTTAGGTAGGAAGCTGATACAAAGGGGAGAAAAGTCCCCACCCTTTCCTCGAATCTGCCCGTGTGCTTGGATTCCCACTGGCTGAAGGAACTTTTGCTCACGTCAAACATAGCCTGAGATGCCATTCCGGAAGCTGTCCTTCCCGTCACCCCTCGACCTTGCTTCCTGCCTGCAAGGACAGCTAAAGCTTCGAAGTTACAGCCGTTTTGCTGTGAGCTGAAGGGTTTATAACACTCAAAAGGGAGTCCAGGTAATTATAGGCTTCTAGGAAAGGAGATGCTGTCTGCTGACGCCTGCATTTTGGTGCCTCTGCCCTGCCACACGGTCCCACCGGGATTCCCCCAGGCCCACCCCTGCTGACCCCTCGAGA
This sequence comes from Microcebus murinus, assembly GCF_040939455.1. Classification (NCBI taxonomy): domain Eukaryota; kingdom Metazoa; phylum Chordata; class Mammalia; order Primates; family Cheirogaleidae; genus Microcebus; species Microcebus murinus. The sequence continues at coordinate 4,067,689 of NC_134120.1, read as the reverse complement.
AACCTCCGTTCTCTTCCTGGTCACCCGTCCTTCTGTCCGAGATCCAGGTCTGTCCCGGCGCCCCGCTGTTCTGCTGCCGGAACGCCTCGGTTTCGTGTGCTGTTCCCGCCTCACTCAATCTCTTCTGCGTGTATTTTTATACTTATCCTATTAACACTTTTGCACACACAAAAAATCACTCAAATGGGATTTACAGAAAGAAGAAGGCAGTGGCTCTGGTCTGGCCACAGTCACGATCTCCCAAAGAAGGGAGTTCGCCGGGCTCTGGCCCCGCTGTCAGGCACGCGACCATCGGCCACTTGGGATTTACACCTTTCGCCCCTCCGAACTGAGGGCCACACCCTGTTCCAGACACAGGCTCAGAGAACATGCTCTTGCCTTTGAGAAGGTTACAGTTCAGCTTTACCGGCCGGGCGCAGTGGCTCACGCCTGTAATGCTAGCACTCCGGGAGGCCAAGGCGGGAGGATCGTTTGAGCTCAGGAGTTTGAGACCTGCCTGAGCAAGAGCGAGACCCCGTCTCTACTAAAAAATAGAAAGAAATTAACTGGACAACTAAAAAAACCCCCCCAAATATATATATATGTATATCTATCTATATATATATATAATTAGCCGGGCATGGTGGCGCATGCCTGTAGTCCCAGCCACTCGGGAGGCTGAGGCAAGAGGATCACCTGAGCCCAGGAGTTTGTGAGCTAGGCTGACGTCACAGCACTCTAGCCTGGGTAACAGAGTGAGACTCAATCTCAAAAAAAATAACAAAAAAACAATTCAGCTTTACATGGTGACGCTGTTCTCATTGGCGGAGAACATTTCAATGTGTTGACTTAATCGTCAATAGATTCTGGCCAGCGAAACGTCTCCGGTTATTTCGTTCATTCTTTTTTTTCCCAGTTTGCTTCTGTCTTTGTGCTACCACGTGTGACAGAAGGCTCTGGAAGTGGTGCAAAGCCAGGCTGTCTCTCCGGCGGGTGTTTGGAGAGGCCCCGATGCCTGGCCGGACTGGAGGGACAGAGAGGGTCGGAGGTGACCGTGGTCCAGGCGGCATCACCCGGCACCACGTGGGAACAACGCCAGCCCTCCCCTTCCCGCAGGCACCCACAAGGCCCCTTCACCGTCGGGAGCTCCGAGCCCGCCTGGGCCCACCTGGGCCGCTTGGGTGCTGGACACGCTGCTTCTGCCCGGGCAGGAGGACACTCTGTGCAGCGCCTCTGGCTACGCAGTGCAGGTGCCCACACGTGTCTTTGCTGCCATCCTCCCGTGGGGGCTGCTGTCCTTGTTTCAGACTCTATGTGACCCGTCCTGAGCCTGCTCTCCCTTAAACTGCCCCGTGTCTGTCTCTCAATTGCTCCTCCGTCCCCCGGCCTCCGTTGGTCTGACTTCTCACGGCTCCGCTCAGCATTTCAGTAACAGCCTTCTTGGCGTCCTGGCAAACCCGGTGACCTTTGTCAGTGTTTCTGGCCACTCGCACGGGGGGTGCAGGCATCACCTTACTCCCGCCAGAGTCCTCTGGGGTCGGACTCACGGATCTGACCCCACGCGAGGGTAGTGGAGAAAGGTCCTTGGGATTTCTGGGGAATTTTGCTCCTCGAAACTGCTTCCTCCACGCTGGAGCCTGTCCACGCCGCAGTCCGGGGAAGCCCCGCCCGGCCCGGCTCCCGCACAGGCACTCGTGGCCGCAGCGAGTTAATCCGCCTGCAGGAACCGCTTGGACCCGGCTGCAGGCTGCGGGGGACCGACAGAATCCAGAAGAGCCTGTTTTTATTGTTATTTTAAAGTCCCCGTCCTGGTAAATAAACTCGGCTAATCAGACGCTTTTATTTTTTCTGTGCGATAACAAATCCGTCAAAGCAGACCCAGGACAGAGCTGCCTCTGTGCAACAGTCCCAGGACTCCAGACGCGCCTGGGTGAGTAGGATTCCTCGCAGAGAAGTTGGCTCTGGCACTCCGGTTTCTTCCCGTGGCCAGGCCTGGCTGATCGGCCACCGCGTGGATTGTGGGGCTCCGGGCGTGGTGGTGGGAGGCAAGAGCGCTTTCCTTTTCTGTTCTTTATTCTATCGAACACCAGAACGAACAGCACGGACACTCCGTGCAGTGGCGGGTTTTCCCACGGCGCCCGGCCTCCTGTGGGGAAGTCCGCAGCAGTTCCCCTTTGGGGACAGGGGTGTCCCGGGCGAAGGCGGCCCAGGCCGCGCTGGGAGGGCCTCCGCCAGCCCAGCACCCAGGTCACCCGGCGTCCCCAGTTGCTGGCTAGAGCCGGCCGGGAGGAGGATGACAAGCCGAGCTGAGCTGCCGTGGGAGAAGCAGCAGAAGGAAAAGGCGTCAACATGCTAAGGACATGCTAAGGACGCTATCTGGGTGACGGGCACACTCTCAGCCCTGACTCGAGCACCACAGAAGTGATCCATACAACCAAAAACATTTGTGTCCCTGTAATATTTTAAAATTAAAAAAAAAAAAGCCCTACGAAGTGTCACAAAGACCAAATGCTCTTCTAAGTTATATGCCACTAATATCCTAGACATCATGTCAAATATTGGGACATGCATATTTCTTCTGAGAATGAGAATGACAATAAAAATCTCTCAAGTGTCTTTAAAAAAATGCTGAGAAGACTCTGAGGAAGTGCAGGGGTGAGCAACACAGCAGAGGATGTGCACAGCCTCCTAAAAGTTAAATTATTTCCAGGCGAGACTCAGCACAGGGGGACTTGGGACTTCTGTGCCCAATCTGAACATCTAAGAGTGGCCAGCAGGAACGACACAAGGCTGTGGAGCTGCGGGGCTCCCCTCAGGGGCCCGGTGACAAGGGGAGCTGGTCACCTCGGGCCACCTGCGCAGGAGGAAGCGCTCCGCGCCCGGGAGAACCCACGTTCACCTCCCCACTCTCCAGCTCCTCCTCCTCCTTTCTGCCAAGGCAAAAAACCCGGGACTAACCTTCCTAAATCCTCAGGGTTTCCTGGCCTGAGTAGTTCAAGGTCAAGAAGGACTAAAAGAAAACAAAGAGAAAGGCAAAGGGACGGGAGAGGAGCACACGGATGGCACCTGGGATCCCGCCCAGAGACCCTCAAGGCAGGATCCGAGTCCGCGGGCGGGAGGGGAAGGGAGGAGTGGTCCCTCCAGCCCCACCCGTCCCCCTTGCTCTCTACTGCCACGGAGCCGGCACCTGCTGAAACCTGAAATCCTCCTCGCCCTTACAAATGCTGTTTTCCTTTTCTTTCTTTCTTTCTTTTTCTCATGCCTTCTTTCTCTTTTTCAAATTTCCCTTTTTAGCACTCTGGGAGGCCAAGGGGGGCGGATTACTCAAGGTCAGGAGTTCGAAACCAGCCTGAGCAAGAGTGAGACCCTGTCTCACCATAAATAGAAAGAAATTAATTGGCCAACTAATATATATAGAAAAAATGAGCCGGGCATGGTGGCGCACGCCTGTAGTCCCAGCTACTCGGGAGGCTGAGGCAGGAGGATCGCTTGAGCCCAGGAGTTTGAGGTTGCTGTGAGCTAGGCTGACGCCACAGCACTCACTCTAGTCTGGGCAACAGAGTGAGACTCTGTCTCAAAAAAAAAAAATTCCCTTTTTATTTTTCACTGGAAAGGAGAACCAGATACTTTTTAAAAATGGAATTGTCTGAAGGAAAAATGAAAGTAAAAGTCCCGCTGTTCATTTTGGTGGCTCGGTGGCTACAGGTAGCCTATGTTGTCTCCAAGAGCCTGCGCTGACGCTTCCCGGGCGCCCTGAGCTCCTTCCCCTGCACTGGGGGTCTACTGAGTCGCACTCGCCTGACGCACCTGCCACGCCCGCTGCTGGCGGGTCCCCAGCGGAGCTGCACCTGCCATGTCCTGGCCCGGCTACAAGAGAGCGTGCGGGCGGCTCGCCTGCGCCCCCTGCTGGACCAAGTTCTTCGTCGGTTCGCGTTTACCTGGATTTTAACCACACTGAGCTTCCTTTGTTTGCGTTTCTCATGCTCAGTAATATATTTCTGTTGTCCAATGAGTGGTCACACTTGTGATTATTATTTTTATAATGGCTGCATTGCAACATAATGCACCTACCTTACAACTCCTCCGTGCGAAGTGTGTGATTCAGTGGTTTTTAGTACATTCACAGTTGTGCCAGTGCCATAGTTAACTGTTTTGGAACAATTTCATCATGCAAAAGAAACCCCTGCTCATTAGCAGCTGCTCCCATTCTTCCGCCCGCCACCCCACCCCCCCGCCCCGTGACCTCACCCTACCTTCTGTCTCTGCGCGTGTACCTGCTCTGCACTTTACGCACGTGGGGCCGTGCACACCTGGCCCTTTGTGGCTGGCCGCCCCCGGGGTCTCCTGCTGGCTTTGCCACAGGGCGGTTAGTTAGCGTCTGGGGTCCGGAAGGGATGATCCCCACAGGGGCCCAGGGCACACTGGTGGAGGCGCCCCAGCGTGGGTAGGCGAGGCCGTGCCCAGCACGGGGCTGGGTCAAGAGGAAGAGCGACAGGGGAGGGGACAGGGCCACAGGTCCCCCACTGCGAGCCTCAGGAGGGAAGGGACCCATTAGGGACCGAGGACAACCAGCAAGGTGGCAGGGAGCCAGCAGAGGGGACCGGGGTGTTCCCAGGGACTGACAGATGCCTAAGTCCCTCCGCGTCAGCTGTCACAGAGTGGTGTGCACGTCTCCCTTCCTTCCTTTCTTTCTAAAGTTCTCCAATCTCAGGAGCTGGTAGAAAGAAACCCACAACACTGCACAGGATTTCTGGCATCCCTCGCAAATGATCTTTTCTAATAACATGGTTAATCACACGTAGAGGTTTTTGCATGTTTGGTTTTGGTTTAACCTCACACTTCTCTCTTCCAAACATTGCCCTTCACACCTGGGATTCGTCACCGCAGTGACCGGCAGGATGGACACCTGGCAACCCAGGAATCAACCGAATTACACTATTTAAAGACTTGGTTTCTGTCTTATTAGAATTCTGCAGCGTCAGCCGGCACGGTGGCTCACGCCTGTAATCCCAGCACTCTGGGAGGCCAAGGTGGGAGGATCGCTCAAGGGCAAGAGTTCAAGACCAGCCTGAGGAAAAAAAAAAAAAAAAGACCAGCCTGAGCAAGAGTGAGGCCCCGTCTCTACTGAAAATAGAAAGAAATCAGCCACACGACTAAAAATATATAGAAAAAATGACCCGGGCGTGGTGGCGCATGCCTGTAGTCCCAGCTACTCGGGAGGCTGAGGCAGGAGGATCGCCTCAACCCAGGAGTTTGAGGTTGCTGTGAGCTGGGCTGACGCCACAGCACTCACTCTAGCCCGGGCAACAGAGTGAGACTCTGTCTCAAAAAAAAAAAAAATCTTTAGCGTTGAGAATGAAGGGTTTGGGGGTAAAGGTAGCAACAAAGAATACTTTTCTAGTTCTTCCAGCTCGTGTTCTTTTGGTCCAGCTGACTCGAAGCAGCTGTGTTGGACACCAAACTTTTTTCTTAAGTATTTGAAAGGTCAAAAGTCCAAAGACAGGCGTTTATCTGAAGCTGTTCTCCCGTGTCCGCCACCCGCAGGCGTCCTGGCTGCTGGCGCTGCTGCTGCTGCTGCAGGGGGGGATGGCCTCGCCCGCGCCCTCCGAGGGGCTGGAGCAGCTCTTCCGGCACCTGGAGCTCCAGCAGGACGCGCTCGTGCAGGTAGGAGAAGCTGCGCGCCTCGGGGCATCTGGGGAGAGCCACGACTTGCTCGGAGATGTGGATTTGTTTTTTTTGCCTGACAACTCCATCTATCTGAGAAAAGCCTGTGCCTCCTCACCGGAGTAAGGCCCTCCGTAGTCATTCGATCCACGGAAGGGATGGCTCCGGCCAGGCCGCCTGGAGAGGGCGCCCTCTGCGCCCCCGCACCTCTGCTGGAGGGGTGTCCCTTTAGAGGCCACCGGGCCGCTGGCAGACTCTGTTGAGCTGCGGCTCCAGGTGAGGCGTAGGCGGAGCTGGGGCGCTAGGGAGCTCGCACAGTTCAAAGGCAACGCTGCTGCTCGTTTTCTGCACGTGGCCTGTGCGCTTTGTCTCCTCCTTTATGATCCTCCTTCCTGCGTCCTAATGCACCGCCCTGCCCCGCGCACAGGTGGGAGGGAGGGAGGGGAGGGGGAGGGGGAGTGCAGGGAGCAGAAGCTGCCATTCCCAAATTCTCACCGGCTACTCCTCCCCCCACGTGGGGCTCTGGTGTCCCCTCCCAGGTGTCTGGCCATCGCCACGCACCCCTCCCACACTGATGAGGTGTTTGTGCTCACCAGCCGGGGGCCTCCTGGGGGTCTCACCGGACCCTGTCCCCCCAGCCCCCCACGCCGTGTCTGGCACAGGAAGGACATTCAATATATGTGTGTCCGGTCAATCAACCAATCTTAGGAACGTTGCCGTGTGCAGACAGGTAGATGTGAACCTCCGAGTTCCACGCTGAAGGTACGGAACCGCACATCCAGGCCCCGGCTCCTGAGCGTGGCTCTCATGTGATCCTGACTCTTCCTGGAATATTAACTTGACACAAGGGCCTCTTGGACTTCTGAAACCTGAGTGAGGGTTCCGGAATCGGCTGGAATGAACAGGGGGTGGGAAAAGGGTGCCTGGTGGGAGCTGACTGCCAATTTGGGTCTTTCAGCCCAAACATCTCCTCTTTCACCTTCCTCAAAGGTCCCCACGCCCACTCCTGGGAGAACTCCACAGCGTTGGCTCTGCGGAATCTAGTTTAACAATATAAAGCACGGCGTTCCTTAAGGTTAAATAAACTCTTTTTTTTTTTTTGAGACAGAGTCTTACTTTGTTGCCCTGGCTAGAGTGCCGTGGTGTCAGCCTAGCTCCTAGCAGCCTCAAACTCCTGAGCTCAAGTGATCCTCCTGCCTCAGCCTCCCCAGTAGCTGGGACTACAGGCATGCGCCACCATGCCCGGCTAATTTTTTTCTACATATTTTTAGTTGGCCAATTTCTTTCTTTCTATTTTTAGTAGAGACAGGGCCTCACTCTTGCTCAGGCTGGTCTCTAAACTCCTGACCTTGAGCAATCTTCCCGCCTCGGCCTCCCAGAGTGCCAGGAGTACAGGCGTGAGCCACCTCGCCCAGCCTTAACTCTTTTTATAACAAACATAACAGTACTACGACCAGGGTAGAGGGATCAAACTCAAGCAAGTTAGGAAAAGCCCAAATCGGTCATTCAAAATGTGTGTGGTTTTTCATAAAAATGACGGCCATCCCAGCACGAGCGACTGGGGTCGCACCTCGGGGACGTGAACAGAGACCGTTGATGACGCGGCGTGGCCGGAACTCATCACCTGCCAGGTCCACGCGGTGTGCTGAGTTCTGTGCACACATTGTCTCTTCCTCTTCTCCACAGCCCTGTAGCTAGGGAGCGTCACTCTCTTGTAAGGGTGGCTGAGCTCAGGCTGAGAGGGCTTGAGGAACCTGCTCGAGGCCACGCAGCTGCAAGAGAAGAACAGGATCGGGAGCCAAGGCTGTCCATGGCACTGAGTTTAAGCCCAGGGTCGCAGCGCCTGGGTCCTAGCGGCTCGGGGAGGGCTGGCCAGGAAATCTAAATGCAGAGCATGTCAGGAGGAGCCTGAGGCCCAGCTGAGGCCACCATGGGATTAAATTGGTGTCACCTGCGGTGGCCAGGAGCCCCCCCCCCAGGTGCATTCGTGGGAAGCCAAGATTCCCCAAAACGCTGTTCTTAATAATTAGAAATAGTGGGCGGGAACTTGCCCTTCCTGGCAACCCGGGTGCCCCGGGGGGAGCACGGCCTGGGTCTTGAAGAAGACACCTGTGCCCCAACCCGCCCGCCTAGTCTTCCGTATCCACCAGGCGTCCTGGCCTCCGAGCTCCCGCCTGTCGGTTACTTCTGGACGTCACAGAGCTCACTGGGCAGTCTTCAGTCCCCACCAGCTCCAGAGTGTCTGGGGACCTGTCGTCTCCCCCCTCCCCCCTCGCCCCCGCCCAGAGCGGCTGCGGGACCCGCCAAGACTAGTCCCCTCCTTGCTTTTCTTCCTAGACGCTCAAGGAGTGGGTGGCCATCGAGAGCGACTCTGTCCAGCCCTCGCCTCGGTTCAGAGAAGAGCTCTTCCGGATGATGGCCGTGGCTGCCGACAAGCTCCGGCGCCTGGGGGCCAGCGTGGACTCCGTGGACACGGGCTCTCAGCAGGTGCCGGCGGGCTCCCTCCCCCACCCAAGGGCTGCCGCCTCTGAACGCCAGCCAGGCCTGCCTTGGGCGGGGGCAGGAGAGGGGCTTTCCCGAGCCCCAAGCAAACCCCAGGTCCCGCTTCCCGGGGACGTTGTGGCAGGTCTCAGATGGGACTCCCACTGATTCTAGTCTCTGCAGGGCGCCAGGGCAGGGGGTGGGGGGGTGGGGGGGCGGGGGGGGGCTATCTGTCAATCCCTATCTAAGAAAGTAGTCGGTGCTTTCAATTATGTTTCATATCTCAGTTAAAAGCGTGTCGCGGCACTCGTTTTAGAGGTGAAGAAAGTGATGCTCAGAGAAATGACACTGGCTCTCTAAAGACCCAGGGCTAGAATGGACAGGGCTCCTAAAGCCAGGTCTGAATTTTCCGGAAGAACGATAGGGCGTTTCGAGAGGAGGTCGGCTCCCCATGGAACCCCCTCTCTCCCGTGCACGGCTGGCTCCCTGGGCACGTGGTGCAACTCTCTCCCAGATTGTCCTTGCCTTAAATTCCTGCGAGTCTTTCCCAGAGGGCCCATAGAGAGAGCTGTGTCCCTTCCCAGAGTCTCTGCCAGGAGCTTTCACTCTGCCTCGAGTGACAACCGCGAACCCACGCGCCCGGCGCCACCTGCCTTAGCGCCGACCCGCCGCAGGGCAGCCCTTGTCTTCCGGGATTCCGTCCACCTAACCTTCGCCAGCTGAGACCTGAGTCCCTGCCGAATAGCCCGGTTCACCATGCTATCTGTCAGTCCCTATCTAAGGAAGTAGTAGACGCTTTCAATTATGTGTCATGTCTCAGTTAAAAGTGTGTCGCGGCACTCGTTTCAGAGGTGAAGAAAGTGATGCTCAGAGAAATGACACCGGCTCTCTGAAGACCCAGGGCTGGAATGGACAGGGCTCCTAACGCCAGGTCTGAATTTTCTGGAAGAACAATAGGGCGCTTTGTGACCCTCTGTCTTTCTGCAGCTGCCTGACGGCCAGAGTCTCCCAATACCGCCCATCATCCTGGCCGAGCTGGGGAACGACCTGAAGAAACCCACCGTGTGCTTCTACGGCCACCTGGACGTGCAGCCTGCTGCCCGGGGGGACGGGTGGCTCACGGACCCCTACACGCTGACGGAGGTGGACGGTCAGTGAGGCGCGGCGCAGCAGGGCCGTGTCTGCTGGGGACCGGGGCTGCTTCCCGGGCGTGAGGATCTGGGATGGGACTCTGTCCCGGGGCTCCGGGTTTTGCCCTGTCGTTAAGAATGAAGAGAGGCTGGGTGTGTTGGCTCATGCCTATAATGCTAGTACTCTGGGGGGCTGAGGATTGCTTGACAACAGAAGTTCAAGACCAGCCTGAGCAAGAGTGAGACCCCCGTCTCTATCAAAAATAGACAATAATAATAATAAAGAATGAAGAGAAATACTGCTCTCACAATCTACTGATTGGTTCAATGAGGCTGATTTCCCTTCATTTATGAAAGAAACCGTGAACCTTTATGCCCCTAGATAGGGGTTCTTGGGTTGTGAGGAAAACAGTTGTCTAGGTCACACATTTTCCTTTTCAGCAATACCCAATAATTTGCATTTTATAAAGAAAATAAGAAGAAAGCTTAATAGAGACGAACATGCATCTTTTCTTCATTCTTCCACTAGTTGCAAGCTCTCAAGATGAGAGGCTATGAGGCATGGCATACTATAAGAAATCCTCGGTTCCCATCAATGAACTTGGAAAACATAGCCGATTACTGTTAAGGTTGATGGAATCTGTTCACATTATTTTTATTTTTATTTTTTTGAGACAGAGTCTCGCTTTGTTGCCCAGGCTAGAGTGAGTGCCGTGGCGTCAGCCTGGCTCACAGCAACCTCAAACTCCTGGGCTCAAGGCATCCTTCTGCCTCAGCCTCCCGAGTAGCTGGGACTACAGGCATGCACCACCATGCCCGGCTAATCTTTTCTATATATATTAGTTGGCCAATTAATTTCTTTCTATTTATAGTAGAGACGGGGGTCTCCCTCTTGCTCAGGCTGGTTTAGAACTCCTGACCTTGAGCAATCCGCCCGCCTCGGCCTCCCAGAGTGCTAGGATTACAGGCGTGAGCCACCGTGCCTGGCCTTGTTCACATTATTGATGGAATCTGTTCACATTAGCTTATTTTATCTGACTCGACGATGACCATACTATGTGTATATAAGAAATCAGACTTTGCAATTTCATAGCAGGATTTGTGCATGGAACCAGGTGCAGTGGCTCACACCCATAATCCTAGCACTCTGGGAGGCTGAGGCGGGAGGATCGCTCAAGGTCAGGAGTTCAAAACCAGCCTGAGCAAGAGCGAGACCACGTCTCTACAATAAATTTGAAGAAATTAATTGGCCAACTAATATATATAGAAAAAATTAGCTGGGAATCATGGTGCATGCACATAGTCCCAGCAACTTGGGAGGCTGAGGCAGGAGGATTGCTTGAGCCCAGGAGTTTGAGGTTGTTGTGAGCTAGGCTGACGCCACGGCACTCACTCTAGCCTGGGCAACAGAGTGAGACTCTGTCTCAAAAAAAATATTTGTGTGTGGGATATTAGAAAACACTGTTAAAATTATTACTCATAAAACGACCTTTGTTTTTAACTCTCTTACCTTGGCCGAGGTGACCACGCTTTTCTGAAAATTCTTCTCCCATTCTCAAAGGGAAACTTTATGGACGAGGAGCCACAGACAACAAAGGCCCCGTTTTGGCGTGGATTAATGCCGTGAGCGCCTTCCAAGCCCTGGAGCAAGTAGGTGACCGGTTAGTTGTGTCTGGGAGTTGCAGTTGCACACTGTGTTCCAAGCAAACTGCACTGTGTCATTTACGCTTCCCAACACTCTTGGGAGGTGTGTGTTGCAATTACGTCCATTTTACAGATGAGAAGAGTAAGGTTGGGAGATTAGTGTGCTTACCCAAAGCAGCCAGCGAGTGGCAAGGCTAATACTTAGAGGAAAGATTCAAGTCTGCACAGTTAACTACATTAAAAAACAAGACACAGCAAAACATGCGATGAAGTCTGGGTGCAATGGCTCACGTCTGTGATCCCAGCACTTTGAGAGGCCAAGGTGGGAGGAACACTTGAGGCTAGGAATTTAAGACCAGTCTGGGCAAGATAGTAAGACCGTATTGCTAAAAAAATGTTCAAAAATTAGCTGAGGGTGGGGCACAGTGGCTCACGCCTATAATCCTAGCACTCTGGGAGGCCGAGGTAGGCAGATGGCTCAAGGTCAAGAGTTCGAAACCAGCCTGAGCAAGAGTGAGACCCCATTTCTACTAAAAAAAAAAAAAAAAAAAAAACAAAACAGAAAAGAAAAGAAATAGGAAAAAAATAGAAAGAAATTAATTGGCCAGCTAAAATATATATATAAAATATTAGCCGGGCATGGTGGTACGTGCTTGTAGTCCCAGCTACTTGGGAGGCTGAGGCAGGAGGATTGCTTGAGCCCAGGAGTTTGAGGTTGCTGTGAGCTAGACTGACGCCACGGCACTCTATTCTGGGCAATAGAGTGAGACTCTGTCCTCCTCGCCCCCCCCTCCCCCCAAATTAGCTGGGAATGTGAGCACCTGCAGTCCCAGCTTCTCAGGAGGCTGAGGTGGAAGGATAGCTTGAGCCCAGGAATTTAAGACTTTTGAGGCTGTGGTGAGGGGATCAAACCACTGCACTCCAGTTGAGCCGCAGAGCAAGACCCAGCTGAGAGCAGGGGTGCATCTCTGACGCCGTCCTGAGGGACAGATAAAACACTCACCGAATCGCCCGCGCTTCACGGCTCGGCTCTCTGGGTGCCTCTCCCAAACCCCGTCCTTCAGAGCAGCCCCGAGCTATGGGTGGCTCCTCCTGGACGGTATTTCATCAGATGCCAGGAGCTTCTCACCCAGGAGTTTGTTTTCTCCTGAGCCGTAAGTGGACGAGAGGGAAGTTGCCCATGTGAGCTGACTCCTCTATCTCACAGAGAAAGGCAGGCGCCAAAATCAGACCCGGTTTCTGTCTTCTCACCTGCGACACTCACTCGCACCCGAAAAGGTGCCAACATTCAAGGTGGCCTTGAGTTCTTTCTCTCCCCCACCTTCTTTCTCTCCCTCCCTTCCTTCCCTCTCTCTCTCCCTCCCTCCCTCCCTCCTTCCTTCGCTTCCCTTCCCCTTCTCCTTCCTTCCTTCCTTCCTTCCTTCCTTCCTTCCTTCCTTCCTTCCTTCCTTCCTTCCTTCCTTCCTTCCTTCCTTCCTTCTCCCTTCCCTTCCCTTCCCTTCCCTTCCCTTCCCTTCCCTTCCCTTCCCTTCCCTTCCCTTCCCTTCCCTTCCCTTCCCTTCCCTTCCCTTCCCTTCCCTTCTCTTCTCCTTCCTTCCTTCCTTCCTTCCTTCCTTCCTTCCTTCCTTCCTTCCTTCCTTCCTTCCTTCCTTCCTTCCTTCCTTCCCTCTCTCCCTTCCTTCCTTCCTTCTCTCTCTCCCTCCCTTCCTTCCTTCTCTCTCTCCCTCCCTCCCTCCCTCTCTTCCTTCCTTCCTTCCTTCCTTCCTTCCTTCCTTCCTTCCTTCCTTGTTTCCTTCCTTTCTTCCTTCATTTTTCTACTTTCCTTCCTTTCTTTCCAGGGATAAGCAATATTGATAAGATAGTTCCTATATAAAGGCCAAAATCTGCTTTGCATTTTAAATTTCAACTCTGAAAGTTATGTAATCACAAATAAAACATGAGAAATGCTCACTGCCCTTGGACGAGTCAGTTAATCTCTCTAAGCCTCATTTTCCTCATCTGTGAACTGGGAAGGTAATTTCTACCCACAGGCTTATTGCAATGAGCAATGAGGAAACAGCGCAAAGGCACTCTGGGGGGCCCAGGTCCTTTGGGAAGGTCAGCTCATTCTTCTCTCCCCGGCTTCCTGCCTTGCCCACCACACCTGGGCATGCACACCTCCCTGATCCCCAAGAGGCGGGGCGGGTGCTGACATCCGCATTCCACAGGGAGAGAAGCCTCGGCTCATGCAGTCCTCCAGTCCCCAGGTGTGCGGTGCAGAGGGGCAACCAAGGCGCACATCTGGCTGCCTCACAGTCCTCCTCCGACCCTGAGTAGCTGTTGGTTTCTATTTTATTAAACGAGATTTGCCAGAGAAGCCTTAGGATTTCCAACCACTTCCCAGCAATTGTTTGCTAGTTGAAATGTTGATACAGAACTCTCGAATATTGAGTTTTTAGAACTTCAGCTCAACTTGCTAAGACACACAGACGAGCAAGTGCTACATTCGAACAAATCATTATCCAACAGTGCCCTTATCCAAGTAGATCTCCAATTTTCTGAGTTTAATTATGACATAATTCATCGTTTTCTAATACATAATCCTCTGCCCACTTTGCACGTGTTGATCTGTGGCGAGCCAATCCCGCTCATTGGAACTGATGGAGAACTGATGCTCTGTGCGCTCGGAAAGGACTTTGACCTCTCTCTGCTCCTTCTGCGGCTAGAAGTTATAAATTATAAAGATACAAAAGATCAAAACCAAATGGGAGGACAGGCATGCTGTAAAAATTTTAAAGGAGCTATTCCATGCCCTCATGTTAACTAGAGAAAAACTCCAGTCCCATTTTGCTGCAAGATCAAAGCCCTTTGAATAAGTTAAAAGGCAGATGGAAATCGTAGCTGAAAAATAACAGATACTTGAAGTAAACGTTATCCCAAGGCTTAACCATCTTTCAAAGGCAAAAGTTCTCCTTTATCATGCTCGGAATTATGAGGACAGAAAAGCGATTTGTAATCGAGTAACCTTTCTTGACAAATTCCTTCTGGGAGGAGGAGGAGGAGGAAGATGCCTCCCTCTGTAGGAGCACAGCGAGGCGCTGAGGGTGGACCTTGCCTCTCCTGCAGGAATTCCTTCCCCCAACCCTGACCATGACCTCGGAGCGATGGGCCATGTTACCTTGAATTCTTCACAGTCTTACCTAAAACTCCACTGCTGTGAGCAGAACTGTTGGGAATGTAAATAATAAAATAATAATGTAATGTATTTATAGTATATACAAACGGATCTTGGATCTCAAGATGTGAATGGGCAAGTTTTGCAATTGTTTTTTTGTTTGTTTGTTTTGTTCCATGGTTAACTCAGGATCTCCCTGTGAACATCAAATTCATCCTCGAAGGGATGGAAGAGGCCGGGTCTGTCGCCCTGGAGGAACTTGTGCAGAAAGAAAAGGACCGGTTCTTCGCTGGCGTGGACTACATCCTGATCTCAGACAACCTGTGGGTCAGCTGGAGGAAGCCCGCGGTCACCTACGGCACTCGCGGGAACAGCTACTTCACGGTGGAGGTATCTGCCCGCGGGAGTGCAGGGAGGCACGGGGCTGTGCATAATACAGCGAGGACCCCGTGCCGGGACCCCCCAGAGCGAGAGAGAGAAGGTGCTTCCAGGAGCAGAGTCCTTACCCGGGCCTTGGGCAGTGGGAGGTCACAGAGGCCTCGGGGTCTGGGGAGTTCGTGAACCCTCCAAAACTTGCGGTGGTTGTGCTTTGTGCATTAAGAGGGTTCATAGGGGTTTGTGAGCCACAGTGCAAAAGGTTTAGGAGCCATGGCTGTGGAATTTGGAGGCAGGAGCGGCAGGGAGGTAAGGAGATTGCCTGATCAGACGCCGGGTCAGTGCCTGCTTTCGGGTCTGGTGTTCAGGTGAAAGGTCGGACGACAGGGATGAGCGCCGGGCTGTGCGAAGTTCACGTGAGCTCCTGGAGCCGCGTGGACAGAGGCAGGACACGCCGCGGGTGAGGCTGGGGAGGTGGGAGGAGGAGCAGGCGCTGGCAGAGGACCGTATTAAGTAAGAGACCTGGCCTGCAGGCAAGGAAACCATAGAGAGAGGGAGTTTCTCCAGAGGGAGGGACGGTCAGCAGTGCGGGTGAAACCGGGAGGAAGACCACGGCGCAAGCTCCCATCATTCGGCCAAGGAGGGCCTGGCGGCCTTGGCTGGGACCTGGTTAGTGGGATGGCTGGAGACGCAGGGGGTCTCGGGGGTCAGGGGACGGCGGGAATGAAGATGAGGACAGGGTGGAGGCTTCACGGAAAGAAAGCATAAGGACGCAGGGTTGTGTTCTGGGGGACACACCAGCCACCCTGCACAACGCCATCGCCAAGGGAGCCCAGGCAGTGACGATGTGTCTCTCCTCTTTTCCCTGCTTCACAGGTGAAATGCAGAGACCAGGACTTCCACTCGGGGACCTTCGGTGGCATCCTTAACGAACCGATGGCTGATCTGGTCGCTCTTCTTGGTAATGCCTCAGTTTATGTCACTCTTTAAGCGTCAGGAGGTGTGCCAAACACAGGTCTGTTTGTCTCCGAGTGTCTCTCCCGCTCGGGGGCGTAAGCCGGCTCCGAATAAGGATGTCGCAGCGGAAAAACCGAGTTCTTAGCTTTTCCTCCCCTCGGCTAACTGCTGCGAGACTTATCGTCACATCCCCGGCATTTCTCTTACGGACGGAATCTCTTCCTCGATCCACCCCTTTTTCTGTCATTGGATAGTGTGACACACCCTGCCGCGCACAAGGACAAGAGGGTGGAGACCCAGAGGACGCACCGGACCGAGAGGCCACCTCCGGCTCCCGCTCGGTTGCTCCCAGAACCGGGACGGGTGGGGTGGGATTCCCAAGCCAGCGGGACTACAAGTTCAGCTTCAGCAGACCCCGCAGGGCTTTTTCACTGAAGACAAACCAACAAAGGGGTGCCCAGAGGGGAGAGGAATGAGGTGACCCCCCTCCAGGTGAGGCCTCCACCTACAAAGCCACTCGTGTTACCTGACAGTCCCCTCTGCAGACCAGCCCGGCTCAGAGGCTCTGGGTGCGAGTGACGGGGCGTGTCCTCTTACTGCATCCTCAAAGCAACACGAGGTAAATGCAGGACCGTGCTCCATTTATAAATGAGAAAGCCAAGCACCAGAGAACTTAGGTAACCTCCCAGGAGAATTCAGAGAGCATGCATGTGAATATTGTTTTGGAAAAAGGTTAACTTTCCACCTTACCCGAACTAATCCTCTCTCCGCTAGGAACGGCATCATCAGATCTTCGGCAGCAGCTTCCGACTCCCCCAGGCACGACTGCTGCCTGACCTCTTTTTAGACTGTGCGGCCTCAGCAGGCAGGGGGGTCCCGCTAGCCCCCCAAATGCACGTTGTTCTGCCAAGGAAGAGTCAGATCACGGTCACGAGTGGGATGGAAAGCACGTGGCTGTACTTTCTGTAGTTTTTGGCACAAATCAAATAATCAGTGCCCGCTATGTGGTTTTCCCTGCTTTGTACAAAAGCATAAGGACGCAGGGCTGATAAACGGTAGCGCTTATCAGGGACAAGCAGGGACTTTGCTTGCTGTCACTCTGGGCCGTTGTGGGGAAGCCAGGACTCCAGGGGACAGTCCCACTGTCCCACCTTGTGCAAGTCTCCTAACCTCTCTGGCCTTCAAGGTCCTCGTCCGTCCGCACCATCCCGATGGGTACCGTGACCACAAACAGGCGATGAACGCTTGCCGGGCTCCGACTGTGAGACATGCACGATAATCCCCACTAGGGGGTAGGAGTGCAGTCAGATAGCGCGTCCCTGTCTGCAAAGACGCGTAAAACCAAGCATGCCAGGGAGGCGGGAGGTGGGTGGGGGATGCTCGTGTTTGCAAACAGACCGATAACCCGTGCTTGCCCCCTTGCAGACGTTTTCCCAGCCCTGCTGCATTTCCCTAAAAGACACAAAGCAGGAAAGAACTGAGGACATTTCAGCAAGCACCAAATAGCCGATGCCATTTAAAATTTTAAAATTCCAAGCCGGCTCCTGGGGATCCAGGGTCCAGTTTCCTGAGGCAGTTTTCGAAGGCACCCTCTGCCCGCCATGTGTTGCCTGGGACTGAGGTGGTGGCTAGAAATGGCATTCAGAGGATAATGATTTCGAGTGCAAAATGAGCAGGAGGGGAGGGGATCCGTTCTTAAGCATCCAGTCCTCGGGCAGACGCTCTCAGTAGTAAAGAACTAGGGCGGAAGAACGTGGAGCATAGTGGAGCATAGCAGGTGCAGAGCAGAATCATTGCTGCGCGGCACAGACTGCGGCGTCTGCCCGCGCCGCATTCCCTGCGACGGGGTTTCGGGCAGGGCCGGAGAGACCGAGCCGCGCTCCTTAGCTCTCTCTAACTGAGTTTCTCTGACAGTGATTAAATGTGACAGGAAAGTGAGCAAACCCCCTTCCTCTTCTGTCAGGATGTGGGTGTCCACCCGCATTCCTCCCAGGCCTGCAGCGGGGACGGCTGCCTGGCACCCCGAGGAGATGAAATCGTAATTTCAAATGACGCTGCGGACCAGGGCCTGGGCCGTTCCACTAGGGAAGCGCCCCGAGTGCTTAGAAAGCCAGCCCCGGACAGCACGGCCCCGCTTACCGCAGACACCGAGTCACCGCCACCCGAGGGACAGCGCCCGGCACACCAGCTAAAATGTCACCGTTCTGTTTCCTAACACGAACGTGAGCCTCCTGGCTGTGGGGGGGGGCACTCTGAGTGTGGTGCCTGCAGTGACCAAATCTATCTATCAAAAATGCCAAAGTCTTGCTGAGTTAGCTCCTGCCCCTTAGCTCCTGCAGGGCTCACCTGCCGCCCACGTGTGTCTCTGCACCTGTCTTTCCGCTGGACTCTGAGCACCTGTGCCTCTTACTCATTCCTGCAGCTCCGTCCCTACCTAGAAGACTGTCAGCGGAAGCTTAGGGACTCGAGGGAAGATTTCGTGATTGTATTGTCGGTGAGGATTTATTTATCGGCCCCAGAGACATTCTCATGTCATTTGTATCAGTTTACTTCCTGGTTGCATTTCATCTTTGCTGAGTATTTTCTCCAGGTAGTGAGTGGTGTTTACTCAATCTCAGCACCTGCTTCTTTTGTATGTACTCATTGATGATTTCTTCCATTCCTATTAGCCCTCAAACTCTTTTGTGAGGAGCAGACTCATGTATATGCTTATCCATTATAAAGGATTTTGCGGTCATGGTGTGATTCTATAGACCTCGGGGGTGTTATGATTTTGATTAAAAATGAGCATGTATTATATTATCATCGCTTGTGTGTGTAGGGGGAGAGAAGTCAGGAAGGGATGATGGAAATGTTCAGTTTCTCAGGTATGCATGTGTACACATGCATATGCACATGTACATATGTATTTTATGATGAACACCCATTACCTTTTAAGTCAGGATAAGACAAAGCTAAACAACAAACCAAAGCTATAGTTGAGAACTTGAACATGGTCCAGGTAAGTCATTCTGACTTAATCTACTTCAGTCCCAGGTGTTTTCTGCCCCACCTTGACAAGATGAACACTAACTCGAGTCTGACCCGTGGGGACCAGGGACAGTCACGGGGCTTGCTGCTGCCCAGAAGGGTCACCTGCAGTCTGGCTCTGTGGCCGCAACGTCAGCACGCTCGTAATCTCTACCTGGCTTTGCTTTCTGTGTGTGTTTTGCAGGTAGCCTCGTAGACTCGTCCGGTCATATCCTAATCCCTGGAATCTATGACCACGTGGCATCTCTTACAGAGGAGGAAAAAAACATATACAAATCCATCGATCTGGACCTAGAAGAATACCGGAATAGCAGCCAGGTTAAGAAATTTCTGTTCGATACAAAGGTACGGCCACAGATTGGTGGATAATCGGAAAGAGGAATGACGATAACACGTGTCTCCTGTACCGTCTGGTGCTAATTCCATGCGTCTTACAACCCCAAGCCGGTGTTAATTCCTAGGCAGAGTCTGACATTCATGGCTACTTTCCTATGGGTTCGGTCAACCAGCCCTTCTGGGGTCCCGCTCGCTGGCCCCTCACGGCGAGCAGCTGCCCATTTCATAGCCGTGCTTTCCCAGAGCAGTTTACTCACCGAAATCCCAGCCCAGGGCTTCTTACCTGTTCAAAGACTGAGGAGTCTGAGGTTATGTTAGCTCCAAGATCTGTAATTGTTGATTTTTCCAGACAAAACCCAGAGCCTCTGGGGCTGCTCTGTAAATTAATACATTGCTGCCTCAGCGTGCTCAGTAGACACAAAGCCAAAAGCATTCCTTGCTGGCAAACTGAGATTTTTTTTTCTTTTCTACTTCTCTTCCTTCTTTGTAAAATGCCTGCCTGACGATGGGGTGTTTGGTAGCTATGGCTGATTCCTGGGGAGCTGCCGAGGGAGGGGGAATCGTGCTGAAAAGAGCGGGCAGCATTATTTTCACGAAGCGCACCTTCCCTCGGACTAGCTCTGGGACGGCCGTAAGAAGGCAGAAAACCGGCTAAACATCCCAAGAGTTCTTCGAAGTCTTCTGCATGATAAAATGCATTTAGTGCACAGTTATTGCATTGATTGGGGATGGGAATTCATAATTGATGGGATTAAGACCACTGGGACTTAGGGATGCTATGTCTGAGGCATGGTTGAGAGAAAGGGAGAGAAGGAACTTGGCCCAGGGTGCAAACACTATGGAGGAAGCCTTGAGACCCTTCTCCTGGGCTGACACATTGCAACCCACCTCTACAGCCGTGAGGAGTTCCCGTGTCAGGCCGCCTGCGGCTTTTCATGCGTGAGACCCCCGAGGCTCTGAGGTTGGAGCATGCTTTGCTGTACTCCCAGACCGCTGACATATGGCCCCCGACTAGGCAGTTAACGTCTGCACGTATTCCAGGCTTCTGCTCGGGCAATTCCTTCACCTCCTCTCCTCTCGCAGCCTCAGACAGGGCTAAATCCCTGAGTCCCAGTCGTCTCAATCCCATCACATAATCAAACCCAAATTTCTGAAAGGGCCCCTCTTGCCATCTATTAACTGCAAACTGCAGAGCTCGGGCAAAACGGGCGCTTCTCGGCAGGAAGCAGCGTGCCCAGCCGCGGGGGGTGGGGGGTGGGGGTGTGGAGGACAGCGGGCAGGTTTGGGTCCTGGGGGAGCGTCCAACTGGTGTCATCAGCGAAGACATGGTGGCGCCTGGAGCTTTGCAAGGAGATAATTAACGTACCGCGGTGGTGTCTCAGATGGACAGAGGCTGGGAATACAAGCGATACTCTACGAGGCGATGCAACCGAGTTTTGATTAAAGATTCTATTGGGTACTTTTATTTTAACGCAGGAGGAAATTCTCATGCACCTGTGGAGGTACCCGTCTCTTTCTATTCACGGGATCGAGGGTGCGTTTGACGAGCCCGGGGCCAAGACCGTCATCCCTGGCCGAGTCACAGGGAAGTTTTCCATCCGGCTCGTCCCCCACATGAGTGCCTCTGTGGTGGAAAAGCAGGTAACAAGCGTCCTTCCATCTCTACTCTTTTGGGCCGTGCTGCCTCCTTCCACACCGTATAAGTTGCACAAGGGCGGGGCCCTGCCTGCCTGTCCGCGGTGTATCTGCGCACCTGGAGCAGTCCCTGGCTGTTCCCGGATGTTCCTTAATGTTGGCTGGAGGACACGTGGGGGACGTGCTTGAGCACGGAGCTCTCCCCGGGAGCGTTTGCACAGCAGCAACTGGGAAGGAGAGACAGGGTAGCGGGAAGGATGTTAGAACAAGTCTCCTCCACGGCCCAGCCCCAAATTGCTCCCACTTCTTGGAAATTTCTCAAGTGCTTAATGCTCCCAAAATATTCGTTGGGGTACTGATAAGTCCCCAAACAGGGCTATTTCCATTGAGATGTCCTGCTTGTATTACGACGGCTCATCATTTTCAGCAAACGTTACTCCAACACCTCTGTGTGGGAGACACCGGTGGGAAGGGGGTGGGAGCCAGGACTGGGGCGGCAGGGCAGAGGACCACAGGGGGAGCAAGAGAGTGTTTCTCCCACAGGGGGAAGCCTGGGGCTTCCTGCCCTCAGCCCTGCAGAGGGATCTCCCTCTGGCAAACCGTGTGAGTTTATAACACTCGGGGTTCAATCAGTCTCTTGACGGGAGCTGCGTTAACCAGTGGAGAGAATAACTCGAAAATCTCTCTGACTACTGAAAATGTCACCTTTTAGGTGAAGCATCATCTTGAAGACGTTTTCTCCAAAAGAAATAGTTCCAACCACATGGCCGTTTCCATGGTGCTAGGACTGCCCCCGTGGATAGCAAACATCAGCGATAACCAGTACCTTGCAGCCAAACGAGCGATCAGAACAGGTGGGACCTTAAGATATTTTGACTTGCCAGTTTGCTGTGGGACCGAGGAGTGGTGCCCATGGGACATTTGGTAAAAACTCAAATTTATCGGCTTCTATAAAGGGCGTATTTTGAATGCACACCCTGCACAGGGCACTTTATACACCGTCTCACGTGATCCTCCCAACAGCCCTCCCCGTCGTACAGAGCAAAACATTAAGGCTCAAAAAAACGAAGTCGTTTGGGGAAAGGCTCCCAGTCTTTGAGTGGCAAGGACAGGGTTCAAAGTGAAGTCTGGAGACCTGAATTTGGGGGACAATGCTGAGCTAGAAAACCTCCAAACGCTCCCGAGGCAACGCTCATGGAAATGTTGGTCGCCATATAAAAACATCCTTTCAAAGCACAGATTGACCTGTACGAAAGTAAGGGAAATCCCGTGGGCACCGGCTGCGGGGCGAGGAGAAGGAACATCCAGTCTCTGTGGCTTCTGCGACAGGAGGGGGCCCTGCCACCAACGGCAAAATGGAGGAGTTTTGGGGTCTTCCCAAAAGCTGGGTGGGACCACAGTGGCGTGTGTATACAGACCTGCAGCATTTTATGGCAGCTACGGGCCGAGCCCACACTGCTCACGGAGCAAGAGCTGGGGCTGGGAGCCCAGACCCCCTGCAAGCACTAGCTCTCTGCTGGGTGTCAGTGCAAAGAACACAGATGTCAACCCTTAGAGAACAAGTCTGGGAAGTACGAAAGCCCAACTTCTCCACATCATCGCTCCCGCTCCCAGCAATGTAGCAGGTGTTTTACTGGGAGAATTTGGGAGTGGAGGAAAGAGGACGAGGAGTCTGGAAGGCGAATGTGATGCCTCCTGGGGAGACAGGTGTGTTTGGCGTGTCAAGGTAAGCAACAATGAAGAGGTCTGAGACTCTCCCGCGGGAAGACGTGAGACGCCGTTTTGTCCACGTGCAGGCTAAGCCAGTGCTGCTGATGGGGTCGGTCACCCGTGTCCACGTTTACACCATGCCTTGTGAATACAGAGGTGGAATGTTCTCTTCTGTTTCTTTGTTTTGTTTTTCACTTCTGCTCCATCCCTGGCTGCTTGTCCAGTAAGCTAGGTTTGAGCTCTTCTCTTTCTAGAACCTGGGATAGCAGTTAAAACTGTTTTATCAGATACCTTGAAAGTTGGGAGAAATGCTGTGACATTCTGGTGATAGTGAGTACAACTACTTATTTGTCTACATCTTCTATCAAAAAACTTTAAAAAGTCCGATTTCCGTAATATTTAATTCATGAAGAAACCATAAAAGTAGGTATTGTCTTATGTCTTACCAAAAACGCATGACCTATTCCAACCACAAGAAAACATCAGACAAACCCAAAATGAGGGACATTCCACAAAACTACTGGTCGATACCCTTCAAGCTGTTCCAAGCTCATGAAAGACAAGGAGACACTGAGAAACTGTCACAGAATTAAAAGAAACCCAAGGAGAAGCAATCGTAACATGCAGTGTGGGATGCCGGGTTGGATCCTGGAACAGAAAAAGGGAAAGATGGGTGAAATTCAAAGAAAGTCCGGAGTGCAGCTAATAATATTGTGCCCGTGTGAAATTCCTCTTCTTGATTGTTGTATAATAGTTATGTGAGATGTTAACATTAGGGAAGGCAGAGTAAGGGATATATGGGCACTTTGTACTATTTTTGCAACTTTTCTAAGTTCTAAACTTCTAAAAACTTAGTTCAAAATAAAATTTTATTTAAAATAACTTTTTTTAAAGTAGGTAATCATAAAGAAGGCATCCACAGTTTCCTTCTTGACTCTACTGAGTGTTTTAGAATGTAAGGTTGCATGATGGCAAGGAGCTCGCTTACCCCAGGCACCGAATCTAACGGTGAAGAAGAAAAAGAAACAGGAAGAAGGAAGAACAAAGAAGACAAGGATAAGCAAACACTGCGCTTGAGGAGATTACTGGGGTCGTCTTGTCATTGTTTGACTCAAATGTCCTCTTCCCCTGTGTTTCAGTGTTTGGGACAGACCCAGACATGATCCGGGACGGGTCGACCATTCCAATCGCCAGAATTTTCCAGGAGATTATCGGCAAGAGTGTGATGATGCTCCCGATAGGAGCTGTGGATGACGGAGAACACTCTCAGAACGAGAAGATCAACAGGTGCGCGTTTGCTGGCCAGGGGCTGGGTCCTCCCCGCACAAACCGGGGCTGGGCACGGGCCATCCCCCACTTGGCGTATGTGAGAGCGGAAAATGCTAGACTGGGTGCATGAACACGACACATGCATCGGGCCCTGTTGCATTAGCACCCGCCCTTCCGACCTCATTTAACCCTCAGCATCTCCTCCGGGCCCCATCTCCAGAGACAGGCACACTGGGGATTAGAGCTTCAACATATGCGTTTGGGGAAACACAAACATTCAGTCCATAACAAAGGATACTTAGGAATATTTGATGTGTACATGACTGGCAGATCGTGCAAATCTCCTGAGCCTCCCAGGCTAGTGGTAAGCAAGTGTTTGACCCCGATATCCATGTCCTGGCAATGATAAGACACCAAGGGAAATGGACCTTTTGGATTTGAGTCAAGTACTGATTTCTATCTTAATAATATTGCAATTTTCACATTGAACTTCTTAACAAGCACCTTTCATACTGGGATCTCAGAAGCATGTTAAAAACTTTAGATTGAATTTATAACATCAAATCTTTCTGTATAAATGGTAGAATATTTTTCCCCCTTCATTTGAATGGAAATTGTAACAGTTTCTTTTTCTTTTTCCTTTTGTTAGGTGGAACTACATAGAGGGGTCCAAGTTATTTGCTGCCTTTTTCCTAGAGTTAGCCAAGCTGCATGAGTAACTACGGGACCTTCTGGTTTCATCACCCACTGACAGATGCCCTTCCCCAGGCCCCTGGGCGGTGATGGACTCTAAATAGCCAGTGAATTTGGGTCCAGTAAAGTGCGTTTTCCCTTCCATTTAAAATGCCTTGGGACATTTGGACTAATAATAAAATATTTCAAAGGCACAGACATGGGAAATGGCTTAAAGTCCCCTATTACACACCTTCCAAAAGTCACAGCTACCTGCAACAACTTGATTTCCCCAAGTCCTGTGCAATAGCCACCAGGATTGGATTCATTCTAACCTTTAAGCATGAGTAGGGCAATTCTTCAATTAGCTGGACTCTGACCTTGCAGTTTGATTGGCATCCTCACTCCAGTTGGCTTTCTCGGTCCTGAACCGCCCCTGACACCTAATCATTCCATGCAATGATCACCTTTGCTTTACCACTCTTTCCTTTTATCTGATTAATAAAAATGTTGGTCTCCACCACTGCCTACAATGATTTCCCTGTGGATTCATTTTCAGAGGAGTTACTAAAGCATGGTGCTATGTTAACCTCTTGCCTCCCCTTCATTTATTTTTTCCCCCCACTTCTTGAAAAGTTCTGAAGCTGAAATGATCAATATTCATACTCTGATGCCATTTGGGACTCCTTGTGCAAAGATGAGTATTTTTTTTTTTTCTTTCATTCCAAGCTTCCTTCCCTTTGCCGTGATGGATGCCACCCAATCAGCCCACCGTCTCAAGTCCTTTCTGCCGACCCCATCAGTAAAGGCCCACTCCCTCCCGCTCTGCGACATCTGTGCATGTGGTGCACCGTAGCGGAATCAATCCTGATAGAATCTCCCTCACCCCATTGGAATTTTACTCAATGACAACATCTAAATTGCTCAAAGCTTTTAATAGCATCAGTTTTAGATAGAGAACTAATCAACCCTGACATCAGTAACACATTCTAAATTTAAAGCCATCAGCTAATGCTGCATTCATTAATCATTTTAGTTAACCATCTTGTTTGGCTTGATTGGATTTGATGGTGTAAACAACAACAGAAAAGTCATTTTTCCACAGTTGGGTGTATGTAAACAAATCAATTCGATCTTTATAAATTCATTATTTAAATCACATTAATGGAGAAGAATTTAAGGGTCTATTAAAAATGTCCCTCTTAGGATTGCAAATAAAAACAAAAGCATAACACATTTGCCTTCAACTTTTTTCCATCTCTCTGTCGGTTCTTGAAATGTCGGTTTTATTGTTTTATCTTTGACGCCGCCCCCTCGAAATGTCGGCTTTTTAACAACTTGCTGCACCACATTCAAAATGCCTGGACCCCACAGGGGGTGATGCAGTTTATTGCCCTGACTCCAGTCGCAGAAATGGGCCCAACTGAGGACCCAGCCTCGCGGTGGGCACTCCACGGCTCCCATTCAGCGTCTGCTTCGGAGGCGGGAGAAGTCGAGCCGCCACGTCTTCTCTGATGCTGGAGAATATCAAGTCCTCGTTATTGAATGTGGGCAGGGGTTTGCCACTATTTGCTATTAAGCATCGTTCGTGTTCACTGGGTCATGTAGGATTTGGTGGCACTTTTAGCTTCTGTTGGACCCACTTGATGCATATGGCCTTGTTCTCAAGGACAAACAGTGCAAGAGGTATATGATGCCAGTTTGTATGTTAAAAAGGATCTTTCTATTGATCAATAAGATTTTATTATAAGATGTATTATGGAGCCGGGCGCGGTGGCTCACGCCTGTAATCCTAGCACTCTGGGAGGCAGAGGCGGGCGGATTGCTCGAGGTCAGGAGTTCGAAACCGGCCTGAGCAAGAGCGAGACCTCATCTCTACTATAAATGAAAAGAAATTAATTGGCCAACTAATATATATAGAAAAAATTAGCCAGTCTTGGTGGTGCATGCCTGTAGTCCCAGCTACTCGGGAGGCTGAGGCAGGAGGATCGCTTGAGCCCAGGAGTTTGAGGTTGCTGTGAGCTAGGCTGACACCAAGGCACCCACTCTAGCCTAGGCAACAAAGTGAGACTCTGTCTCAAAAAAAAAAAAAAAAAAAGATGTGTTATGACCATTTCAGAGCAATGTACCATCAGTTGAAAGAAGTCACTAAACAGTAAGATGTATTCACTGATCTTCGTTCCTGCTGAGTCTCTCTAAGCCCAGTGTTGTCTTGGTTAATTATTCAACTGCTACCGGGAGAGAAGGGGAGGAGGGTGGATAGTTACTGAGTTGGGGAACCTAGGAGATTCCAATCCTGGAATGTCGGAGGGCAGAGTCCACGTGTCTCTGCCCTGCAGGGTCAGGTTGGGTCTCTGAGCTCTAAGCCCTGTGCTTACCCAAACCCCGCTCCCATGAGGGGGCCAGAGAGGAAGCATCTTCCAAGCTCTTACATTACGACATCTACCCAGTTATTGGTCAGACCAGTTAATTAGCTATAAGGAGGCAAAAAATGTTAAATATTTGCTTCCAAAATTTTTACCAGGGAGGTCGAGGCGGTGGATCGCTCAAGGTCAGGAGTTCGAAACCAGCCTGAGCAAGAGTGGGACCCCGCCTGTATCAAAAAATAGAAAGAAATTAATTGGCCAACTAAAAATACATAGAAAAAAATTAGCCGGGCATGGTGGCACATGCCTGTAGTCCCAGCTACTTGGAGGCTGAGGCAGGAGGATCGCTTGAGCCCAGGAGTTTGAGGTTGCAGTGAGCTAGGCTGATGCCACGGCACTCTAGCCCAGGCAACAGAGTGAGACTCTGTCTCAAAGAAATTTTTTTTTTTTTATCAAAGAAATATATGCACAGGTATGAAAATGACCACCCAGTATACTTGGGGGTACGTTGTGACACATCCATCAGGAGGGGACTTTATTGTCCTGGGTGAGGCACAGTGAGTGGGTGTATGTGTCGAAGTGCAGCTGACGTGATGAGCCTTAGGGGTTGTGAACATCAGTTGGGTTTTGAAGATGCTCTTATGGGGAATAACGAGGGCTGGGAACGTGTCCGGTTTTGTTAAGCAAATAGTTAGGATCTCCGGCTCTTCTTGGCACTCGGGCTCCCTGTTCCGGCGCTGTCTCAAGCAGTTGTTCCACCTGGGAAGAAGGATGAGGGCGGGTGCTCCATTTTCTGCTGCCCTGCCCTTAATCCTAGCCTGAGCAGCTGCCACACCTGGAGAAGCAAGGAATGCCTTATCAATCTAGGAATTCTCCAGCCCAGGAAGGATAGGATTTAGAAAGTGACCTAGAGTAACCTAAGGGTAATTAGTATGACATTAGCTTGACTCTGCCTTGCGGCTCACCCCCCACAGCCCAGACTGCTAGGTGGGCTTTCTTAGAGGGAGCTCGTAAGCACAGATGGAATTTTGAGGACACCTGTTGATCATTTTCTAATATCCTACACCTCCTGAGAGCCCTACTCCAGACTGGGCTAATAAAAGGAAACAATACAAAAAGTCAGGAGGAAGTGAGAGCGTCAGTGAGTTGGTCTGTCTCTCTCCACTCGCGGAGACAGACCGGTTTTATTCTACAAAAAAGAGCTGATCTTGCGAAACTGCTCCCAGCCTGGGGTTACTCTGTCGTATTGGCCTTGCTGGTGAGTTTTCCAAGCAAGGAGTCAGAGGACCAGGAGAACAGCCTGGACTTGACACTTTGGTGTGTCTGGCCATTCTTCCGCCAAGAGCACACCAAGCACCGAGGGCAGACTCCCGCCCTGACACCTTTGGTGCCCTGACTCAGACGAAGATGCCATGCTTGACTCAGATTTCTCTGTCCAGGTAAACCAGCTCATCTTTTTCCATGAAAATGCCTTAACTAGGATTCTGACATTATTTATTTATTTATTTATTTTTGAGACAGAGTCTCGCTTTGTTGCCTAAGCTAGAGTGAATGCCGTGGCATCAGCCTAGCTCACAGCAACCTCAAACTCCTAGGCTCAAGTGATCCTCCTGCCTCAGCCTCCCGAGTAGCTGGGACTACAGGCATGCGCCACCATGCCCGGCTAATTTTTTCTATATATATTAGTTGGCCAATTAATTTCTTTCTATTTATAGTAGAGACGGGGTCTCGCTCTTGCTCAGGCTGGTTTCGAACTCCTGACCTTGAGCAATCCGCCCGCCTCTGCCTCCCAGAGAGCTAGGATGACAGGCGTGAGCCACCGCGCCCGGCCGGATTCTGACATTTTTATGTTGTATTCATGAAAGCAAAACGTACTGGCTGGGAGACTGTGTGCGTGTGTGCTGGACACGCATCGAGACCCCTGGTCGGTCACGCCGTTTCTCTGTGCTGGCGCTGGGAGCAGGGAGTGAGCCACTGGCTCAAGAGGGTCGTTCTGGGCCCTTCTCCCTGTCCGCACTCCCGAGGCCCCTGGTTGGCCACACGGCCACGACTCCCGGCCCAGCCCCCTCTCTTGAGAACCAGACGATGATCCTCCTGCCCGTTTCACCTGGGAAACACCACTCGTCCAACACAAGGGGCTTTCGAGCATCCCCCAAACAGCCTCCACCTCTGGAACAGGAAGAGGAACACCCCACCTTGGTGGACGGGCTGTTGGCTGGTTGAGAGCAGAGCCCTGAATCTTCTTCGACTCTCTCTCTTTCAAATCCAACTAACATCAAAACCAGTCCACTTCGTTTTCCAAGAGCCACCACATCCTCCTATTTGCACGGGCACCTCCCGTAGCTCAGAACCCAAAACTTCTACAACTTTTGCTGGGTTGTTGCAAAAGCCCCTAACTCATCTCTTGGCTTGCACGATGGCCCCTCTCCATTGTGAGAGCCACATTGCAGCCTGCGTGTCCCTCCCGCCCTGCTTAAAACCCCCGAGTGGCCATATGGTCTTAGGATGAAGTCTGACTTCACAAGAGGTCCCACACGACTGCTCTCGGCTCACCCTTCTGGCCTCGCTCTGCCCTCACTAGTTACTCGCCAGTGGCCCCGCCCTTCTGATCTCCCAGTGCCTCCACCACCAGCAGCTTGCCAGCCTCAGCCTTCCTGGCTTCTCGTCCCCTTCCCTGCAAAACTCTTACTGCCCCTTGGTCTGGCAATTCCCCTCCCCTTTGCCGCCCTCCACACCCTCCACGTCACTCTTCAAATCTCAGCGTAGCTGTGGTTTTTCAGGGAGAATTTTTCTGATTACCCCTGAGTAAGTTAGGCATCCCCATTACCCGCTCATAGGCTCCATGGTTCCTTGTAGCACTAATCCTCATTGTAATTGAGTACATACTGTCATGCACTAGGCAATGATGTATAAACCACATATGTGACTGGTCTCTTAAGATTGTAATTCCATGGTTTTACTGTACTTTTGCTCTGTGTGGATGCTATGTTTAGTTACTTACTGTTTCATTACAATTGCCTATGGTACTCAGTTCAGCAACGTGCTGTACAGGTTTGCAACCTAGGAGCATATTCCTTGTGCTCTTCCATAGACCAACTCTGTAACATCTACATTCTATGTTGTAGAGACATTAAATAAGAAAGATAGTCTTCCTTTTCAACCGTGTTGAAAAAGAATGTTCTTTAGGAAGTAAGCTCTTGGGAAGCAGAGGTTGGGTTGAGATGTTCTATACTTTGCTCAGCTGTCCAAAGTCTCAATCAATTCATGAAATACAAAGACTGGAATACAGAAGATTTTCTGAAGCAACAAAACAATGCATTCTTTCTTTCCAGCACGATGTAGGAGAGAAGCAATGGTATGTGTAATGACTGTAATTTCTTAACAGTTATGATAAGTAAATAAATGCTTCTGAGCTATTCTAGTTTGGGTAGAATCGAAATGTAAAAATAATGGTCATTATGTGGACAAATTTTATTTAAAAACATTATTCTAGTGTAATTCCTTATTCAGAATGAAAAGAGATGTCAGAGAAATTATGCCTTTGACTATAATAGAAAATTTGAAGTTTTAAATCATCTCACCTCCCACATTGAAATTCACCAAAACAGCATTCAAAAAGAACTTAGATTTAAACTTCTAGTGTGGGTGGTTAAGTGTTCATAGCACATTATCACTGTTACTGTCAGTAGACATTTGAAAAGAATGACAAAAAAAATGTTAGTTTAAAGGAAATTAGAAGTTTAAAATGATACTGTTAAAGTAAATTAGTCATCAAAAATGACTAGTCACCAAAAATGACCAATGCTTCCTTTCAAATTTTACATAACTATAATCAAATCAAGGAAGCTGACACTGAACACAGTGGCCCTCATCTGTGATCCCAGCACTCTGGGAGGCTGAGGAGGGAGGATTGCTTGAGCTCAGGAGTTCGAGACCAGCCTGAGCAAGAGTGAGATCCCGTCTCTACTAAAAATAGAAAAATTAGCCTGGCATGCTGGCACGTGCCTGTAGTCCCAGCTACTTGGGAGGCTGAGGCAGGAGGATCGCCTGAGCCCAGGAGTTTGAGGTTGTTGTGAGCTAGGCTGATGCCACGGCACTCTAGCCCAGGCAACAGAGTGAGACTCTGTCTCAAAAAGAAGGAAGAAAGAAAGAGAAAGAAAGAAAGGAATCTAAATTTTATTTAAAATCCCACTTGCAGAGACAGAAGGCAGAGTTTGGGGATACTTCAGCAGGTAAAAGGGGGAAAGTTTCTGAAAAGCAAAAAGCCACAGAAGGGAGGCATTGAATTCTGCATACTGTGCCTAGATCACTGGGTGATCTTAGAGCTATGCATGTGTGAGGCAGATTCAATCCTTCCAGGTAAGGCTAAAAGAACCAAATGATATTTTAGTTGCTTCTTTGACAGGAGAGACAAAATATGGAGTGTGAACACAGCCCAAATAACTGCCTGTTAAAACCAAGGAACAATCCCCTCCCCCCAATGCTTGTCAGTTGAACTTAACAGAATCAGGAATCTCTCTACATTGTGTTTCTCAAATGTCTAGCACACAATCTAAAATTACTAGACACGTAAGAAATAAGAAAACATTGGTCAGATGTGGTAGCTCATACCTGTAACCCTAGCACTCTGGGACGCCAAGGTGGGAGGATGGCTTAAAGTCAGGAGTTCAAGACCAGCCTGAGCAAGAGTGAGATCCCCGTCTCTACTAAAATATAGAAAGAAATTAGCTGGACAACTAAAAATATATACACACAAAAAAATTAGCCGGGCATGGTGACGCATGCCTGTAGTCCCTACTTGGGAGGCTGAGGCAGAAGGATTGCTTGAGCCCAGGAGTTTGAGGTTGCTGTGAGCTAGGCTGACGCCACGGCACTCTAGCCCAGACAACAAAGTGAGACTCTGTCTCAAATAAATAAATAATAAAACATGAGTAATACTCAAAAGAAAAAAATGAAAACTCCAAGATGATCCAGATGTTGGAATCAGCAGATAGAATTTCAAAGTAGGTATTATAACTGTGCTGAAGACATAAAGAAAAACATAACTGTAATAACTCAGCAAATAGGAAATCTCATCAGGGAAATAGAAATTACAAGAAAACACCAAACAGAAATTTGAGAGCTTAAAAATAATCTGAATAATATCTGAAATAAATCACTGGATGGTTTTAACAGAAGGTTGGAGGTGACAAGAAAAAAGGGAACATGAAAGAAAGTTCAATAGAATTTATCCAACCTGAAGGTAGGAGAAAAAAAGAATAATAAAAAAAGAATAGGACAGAGCTTCAGTGAGCTCTGTATAATATAAAAAGGCATAACAGGCCGGGCGAGGTGGCTCACGTCTATAATCCTAGCACTCTGGGAGGCCAAGGCGGGCAGATTGCTAAAGGTCAGGAGTTTGAAACCAGCCTGAGCAAGAGCAAGACCCCGTCTCTACTATAAATAGAAAGAAATTAATTGGTCAACTAATATATATAGAAAAAATTAGCCGAGCATGGTGGTGGATGCCTGTAGTCCCAGCTACTCGGGAGGCTGAGGCAGGAGAATCGCTTGAGCCCAGGAGTTTGAGGTTGCTGTGAGCTAGGCTGACGCCAAGGCACTCACTCTAGCCTGGGCAACAAAGTGAGACTCTGTCTCAAAAAAAAAGTATAACATATTTAACTAGAGACCAACCAAGAGAAGCTCAATGTTGGAAAAAAAATATTTGGAGAAATATTTTCAGACTTGTTAAAGATATATTTATGGATGAGCCTTCAAGGAATTTGCAGTTACAACTGGAATATGCTTCTGTGTATATAGCATCATATATGTTTTCTGTTTTCATTGATAGATCCATTCAAGAGTTTGACCTCATAAGAGCCCCAGGATCATGAATAAATTTGTCATGATATATATTTATTTTTTTATAAATCAAGACTTCTGTGTGCCTTTATAATAAAAACAATTTACATTTCAGGAAAAAAAAAGCTCAGAAAAACCTAAGCAAGACAAATATGATGAAAATCATGTCGAGTCATATCATAAGCTAGTAAAAACCGAAAATAAAGAGAAATTCTTTAAGGAAGACAGAGAAAAATGGCAAATGACATATAAGGAAACAAACATGATGGCACACAAAGATATGAATGACCTCCAACTGCGCATCAGGAATAAACAGAGGACAGAAGACATTTAAAGACAAATTTTTTTATTTAACAAATCTTTTTATTTAACAAATATCTCTTGTAGACAGCAGATGGCTAAGATTTACTTTTGAATCCATTCTGGGGTAATCTCTCCCTTTTAAATAGAGTGCTTAGTCATTAACATTTAATGTAACTAATAACGTAATTGAATTAAGGCCTCCTATTTTACAATTTGTTTTTCCTATGCTTCATCTATAATTTTCATCTATAACCTCTTTTGGTGATTCTTTACATTATCTAAAAAAATATAGAGGAACGGTAAAAAAAGTACGAAATATGAATAAGGTATGATTATTAGATAAAACTATTACATCAATGTTAATTTCCTGAGTGTATTTGTATTACAGCTAAGAGACTATCCAAGTTCTTTGGACACTGACATATTTAAGAGTAAAATGGCATCATGTTTGAAATGTATTTTCCAGTGGTTCAGAAAAAATATCCATAAAACCACAAAGCGAATATGGTAAAATTCAGACAATGACAGAATCTGGGTGCAGGATATTTTATTGTAAGTCTGAAATTATTTTAAAATCGAGAATTATAAAGCAAAAAGAAATGAGATCAGAAATTTAAATGCTAATATTCTTCCTCCATTTGCTCCTAATTAGGAAAAACACATCATTGATGCAGAACTCTTGAAGCAAATGATCAACTGGGAATGGGAGTATACACTGTGAAATATCATTCACTGCTCTTGGCCTTGGAAGAGAAGATTCTGGTTTAAATTCCTGCCTGAAGAGTAAACATAATATAGCACAGAGGTTCCTAAACTCTCCTCTGCAAGTTGGAATTCCCTGGGGGTCTTTACAAAGCACTGATGCCTTGGTTCCTCTCCATCTCCCACCCCCAACTTTCCACTGTGCTGGATATGGGGTATAAACTGGGTGTTGGGAGTTTTAGAAGTTCCTGAGGTGATTCTAACGTGAGCACGCTTGTAGAGGTGCAAGCATATTGAGTGGACTCCAGTTCGAATTCAGACTCCAGGTCTTGCTGGCTGAATAATCTGGTGCAAATATATCATCTCTCTGAGCCTTAATTTCCTTAGGTATAAAGTAGGAATGAGGACATCTTCATTGCAGAGCTATTGGCAGCAAAGCGAC
Source organism: Microcebus murinus (assembly GCF_040939455.1). Classification (NCBI taxonomy): domain Eukaryota; kingdom Metazoa; phylum Chordata; class Mammalia; order Primates; family Cheirogaleidae; genus Microcebus; species Microcebus murinus. Next base: position 4,033,999 of record NC_134120.1, on the reverse strand, counting down.
AATGTATGTGGAACACTTAGCACAGTGCCTAGCACATAGTACATATTCAATATGTGATTTTATTTCTGATGCTTTAATTTTCTAACTATATTCTCATCAATAGGAGAGGAATACTCTACAGTTTCTTTAAGAAGAATTGGAAATCGACTTATTTGTGCTGCTGGGGTACATATAATGCAGTTCCCAGTTGGGATCCTCTTTGCCTTGAAGTTGAGGTCTCTTGCTAGGAAATGTGCACTTTCTTGCTAGGAATTGGAATCAGACATTGAGAAGAGCAGAGAGATGAAAAAAATCTAGGTCCTTGATGCCAACATTCAGCTCCTGGGTCAATCGATTATGAAGGCTCCTTTACCCCTGGACTACATGTTTTGTGAGCCAATACACTTTTTATTGATTTAGGCAGTGGAGTTTCATTTCTATTATCTGCAGCTCAAAGTCTCCTGGTAGATGTGCTTTGTGTTATCGTTTCAATTATTCTATATTTCGCCATCATTTTCAAAGTAGTGATAACTTTTTGGGACAGTTTTTAATTGTGCCTTTATTCATCTTAGTTCATTAAAAATGTACTTGTTTTAAAGATCCCATAAATAAAGTGACCACCCACTAATGTGGGCTATAGTTCACCCTCTTAGCATGGTATTTTTTTTTTTTTGAAAGCATTTCTTATAGGAACCTTACTGATCACACGGTCGTTACAAAAATGTCAGATGATTTGTGACTAGATGAATTGATGGATCTCAGTTGGTAACATTCCTTTTTTTCCTGTTGGTAAGGGCTTAAAAAATTCTAGAATAGATGCATTTTTCTAGTCTTACAATGACAATTTTATTCCAAACATCTGGGAGGCATATACCGTGCACAGGAATCTCGACTTCATCCTTCTCACTTGCATACGCCTCAGGGGCAGTGCGGAGAGGCTCACAGCGCCATGTCCCTTCACCAGTAGGAGGAAAGCTTGATTAGCATTGAGCTGTGCCACGACTTCTAATTATCTTGATGAGTTCACTCATGTTGATATGATCAGGTACAAGAAACCTGGTTTTATCCAGGACAGGAAGCTGCTTCTCACCCTTGTATTGTTCTCTTATCACCGGGATGCTGCTCTTAGGATACGTAGGACATCTAGACATCTTCTGCTCTTTGCTTGAAAGTCTTCTCAACTCGTGGCGCACAGGCCTGGGTGGTGGCTCTGACTCTGGAGACAGGGATTTCCCTTCACATTTCTAATTTGTATAACTTTCTACAGTTTTTAACATTGTTTTCACATAGTGATCCTGTTAACATTCACAAAATCTTTGTAGTAGATATCATCATCATCATCCCCATTTTACTAATGAGAAACTGAGGCTCAGAAAGTTTAGGTAACACAGTAGTAAACCATGAAACTGAAACAAAAAAAATCCTATTTCATTCCCAGTCTGGTGTTTTTTGTCTTTGCTGGGATTACATCCAGGCCACAGGTACAGAACAGGAGGAGCGGGCATGCATGTAAGCGAAAGTCTGGGACGTCAGACAGAGGGAAATAGTCTCCCAGGTTTCCCACTATAGACAGAAACAGAACATTTCTTTGAGCCTCATTTTTCCTATCCGTAAAATGGAAATAATGATCTATGTAGAGTGGTTATAGGAATTGAGATAATGTATATAAGGTTTCTAGCATAATGCCTGGCATTTATTTAACAGTTGATATATTTTAATTTCCTTTAGATGTTCTTTTAATTTTCAGCCTGCTATTGTAAAAAGTGTTTACTATTTAGTATCTAATGGAAGAAAATCACACATACCTAGAAAAAGATGTAAATCTGTTGACTGCTTTATTTTTTCAAATGTGATAGAGTATACATTTTTTTACTTATGAAGTTTGAAAATCTTTGCTCTGAGTTTTCACTTTATAACTTTCTTAGACTGCAACTGTGGTAGATTTGGTGACAACCCTTCTATGTCATTTAGGCTGCTTCATGATGCAAGTAAAAGAAAACCTGACTTAAATTTACTTAAACTATAAAATGATTTGCTTTTCTGGCTAAGTGGAAGTCCCAAGTGGGGCTGGCTTAGAGTGAGGCTTGACCCTGGGCCTCGAGGTGTCACTAGAGCTCTGCCTTCATCCCGAGTCCGTGTTGTCCTTGGCAAACAGTCAGAAAGAGAGGAAGAAAAAACTGGCTCTGAATTTTACTCTTAGAGTCAGAAAATTAGTCTTTAATAAGACCAACCAAACCTCTCAATTGGAAACGAGGTCAAACTGACTTCCTTAAGATCACATTGAAACCACCTATTTTAAAATACTGTAAGGACATTAGGCAGGGGTATAGTGATAAAAGTCTGATTTCTATAAAAATATAGATATAGCTAAAACATAACCAGGCATTGTTCCCTAACTTCTCTACTGCTGTAACTGCTCACTGCTTAAGTTTCACATCTCCTTGACAGGTGCAAGATTTGTGATTTCTCCAACTGCTTCTATAGGTAGCATCACTATTCTAAAAATTAAGACTAGTCTTTGAGATATCTTCCAGACTCTGCATTTGTGACTGATGGGAACCAGACTAGTGGCCCTACATAGGAACTGATCCAACAAGTCTTGTGATCCCCTACCCAAGAACTGTCTCAACTAAGAATACGATTTCTGTTCTGAAACCTACAAGTTCATCCTCAGCCAATCAGCAGACCAGTTCCCTAGCACTTTGTTTGCCAAAGCACCTTTAAACATCTTTGCCCTCAAATTCTTGGAGGTGGATTTGAGAAATTACTCCCATCTCCTTGACTAGTGTCTTGTGATATTAAACTCTTTCTCTGCTGCAACTCTTGCTGTCTCAGTACATTGGCCTTTCTCTGGGAGGTAGGCAAGGGACTTGGTTGGGTGGTAACATTATGATGCAAAGGTCCAATCTTAGAAACCCAAAATACTCACAAAACTCAACTTAGAAACTTAAGATGGGGCCAGGTGCAGTGGCTCATGCTTGTAATCCTAGCACTCTGGGAGTACTCTTTGAGGCAGGAGGAGCTTGAGCCCAGGAGTTTGAGGTTGCAGTGAGGTATGACACCCCTGCACTCTACCTGGGGCCACAGAGTGAGATTCTGTCTCAAAAAACAAAACAAAAACAAAAACCAAATACACAAAACAAACAAAAACCTCCTAGAACTCAAAATAGAACTGAAAAATAACTCCGGATTTTACTTCGCTGCTCAAAGAGAGAAGATAAAATGTTAAGTAAATCCCCAAGGTAAGAAAGGTAGCAAGATGAATTACCCATGGACCAAGAGAATGCCTAATCTATACAGAGAATTGTGGTTAGCTATTATTATCAAGAAAGTTATCACTTTGTCATATAAGATCAACACTGTTGAAATAGCTCTTAAAAGATTGCATGAAGCATTACATTTTCAAATAAGTTTTAAGTAAATTTCAAGTGAACTCTTTGAAGACAGAATCTAGTTTTACTTATCTTTTATGTAACAGGCATCCAATAAATGTTGGTTAGTAACATTGACAGGCTGGTCACCTGTCCTGAGGAAGCTGTTTTCCACATCCTTCTCTAGAACTTTTAATTAACTATTACTAAACTGAGTCAGCATGATAGAGTGGAAAAGGTTGACTATGGTGTTTGAAGTTGAGTTCCACTTTTACTAGCTGTACGATCTTTTAAGTCATTTGGCTCTTCTAAATTGCAATTCCCAATTGTGGCTGATATGAGAATTCACGTGGATTACAATGAGAATTCAGCAAAGTAATGTTTATGAAAAATTCTCTATAAACTGTATTTTAAAAGGTATGGGATTATCACCTGAATGTATTCTGATTTAAATTGAACTGAGCTAGAACTGGCCTTGAGAGATAATTTGGTTTAGAAATCCTATCTTCAGCAGGACATTTATGAAAATTCCATTTACTTACAATTAGCTTTCTTTAAAAAAATATTTTAACAATTAAAATTATCTTTCTAAATATAAATTTGATAACGACCCATACAGAGTCTGTCTCCCTAAGCCTTCAACATAGTCAAAACTCCTTAACCAGGCGTATCTTCAGTCTGTTCTCAAGTAGGGTATCACTGTCCATTTCCACATATGACTTTGTCATACATAGCACTTATCAAGCTGTGATGTATTTATTCGTCTACCCAGGTCTTCCCTACTAGATTCTGAGTTTCAGAAGAAAGGGCTCTAAACTTGAGGTTCATGAACATACTTGTCCAAGGGAGCGAGAGGGGTTGTAACTGCTATATCTTGTTTTCTTCCTAACAATCCCTTGCTCTGTGCCGTTAACGTTCATAAAAAAAGGTCCACACAGAACGTTTTAAACACCCAAGGCGTTTCAGCTTTTATTGCCAAACTGGCCAACAAGCCACACTCCGGCTCTTAACCTCCTCGTTAGTATTTGCATTTGGCTCCTGCCTTCCTAAGGCCTCCAAATCGAGGACCCATTTTGGAGTCATTCAAGAGGTTTTTCTCAAAACCTGGAGTAGCACAGACGCCTTGCATAGCTCGAAAATCTCGTTTCTTTAAATCGGAGCCCCAGAGGCGACAGCAGCCACTGGGGGCAGAAGGCAGCGGTCCGCGCACGCCGGGTGCGGGGCCGCCCCCGGGCCGTGGGCCTTCTCCGAGTTTCCGGCGCCGCCCCCGGGATCTTTTATGGAAGGTGGCCCAGCGGGTGCAGGGGAAAAGGGATGGGCGCAGGAAGGAGGCGGGATTGGCCCGAGAGGAACCCGCTCCTGGACCCTCTAGGGATCCCAGGCGGCCTCCCAGGCCGCCATCCAGGCGGCCCCCCTTGAGCAGACAGCAGCCGCAATAGAGCCTGACGCGGCCACTCATTTAGATTGACTCCTCCGGCTTAGAGTTTTCCTCATTTTGTGGAGGGGCGGGACTTCCTGTTTTATCTCCCAGTGACTTCCGGCAAGAGCTGGCGGGTTTAAAATAAGACGGCACATGAGGCCGCCAGCCACTAGGGTCAAAAAGAAGGGGCTCGACATGGTTTTACTAAATCAGTTCCAAGATCTTATTTTTTTGGTTTTGGTGTCTGGCGCTCCATCCACGACAGTCAGTCGCCCGGGGAACAGCCGGAAGTCGCTCAACGGAGAGAACGGAAGTCCCACCCCTTCCTCCCAAAGGGAAGACGGTGAGCCGGAGGAGTCAGTCAGAGGGGCGAGCAGGAGCGATTCCGTCGGCAAACAGGTAAGTTATTCTCTGGCCGGGGCGGGGGGTTTGGAGGCGGGGACCGTCCGGCGTCAGCGCGGGGCCTGGGGGCGGTGGCTTGAGGGCCCGGAGCCGGGCGGCTCGGCGCCCGGAGCCCCGTCAGGGCCTTTCGCTCTTTCTCCTCCCCCCTCCCCCCGCCTCCGCCCCTCCCTGCTCGCCGTTCCCTCCCGACGCCCGCCCAGACTCACGCCCCGACACACACCCGCGCTCGCTCGCGCGCGCCGCCCCGCCGCCCTCCCCGGCGCCCTGCCCTGTCACCGCTCCCTCCGCAGGCCGGTCCTGCCGCCGCCTCGCGCCCCGCCGCCCCGCCGGCTGGGGCTCTGGTGGGACGAGCGGGGCCTCGGGTGTCGCCTGCCGGGTCCGCCTGTCAGCGCAGACACAGCCCTCGGCTCCTCCGCACGCTCCCCTGCGCCGAGAGCGGGCCGCTCCTGCTCGCCCGGGTTTCTCCCGCATGAAACACAAACGCGTCCCCGACTGCAGAGCCGCCGAGGTTTTAGCTTGCGGCTTCCAGCGGTGGCTTTCCAGGCCGCCCGCCCACTCTCGCGTCACCCCCGGGTGCCCCGACCGCGCCGCTGCCACTCGCGCCTCCTTCCGTTAAGCGACGCCGGTGCGAGCGGGAGGGCGGCCACACCAATTTGGTGACCGACGGCACCGCGACTGCAAGTGAAGCGCCTTGGCCAGTCGTGGTTTCGGCGCGCCCTGCGCGACCCGGGGCTGCCTGACACCGCAGTCTGCTGCGGCGGGCTTTTGTCGTAGTAGAGGCTCACCCCTTCCCGGCCAGCTAGGGTGCTTGCCCCTCTCTGGAGTCCACGCCGGTGGAGCTGGGTGGCAGGAGCTGCAGACCCCTGCGGGTTGCCTTGGGTTTGGAGTAGCCCATTTATTTCATTAGGGACTTCTGGAACAGGACATCTTGTTAGGGTTGGCAGCCGTGGACACATGTAGAATTTATGTTATAGGTAATTATAGTTTTTAGCAGTGATTTAACTTTACAGTCTCTGCCGGGTGGGGCTAGTTACAGTATGTTTTGGGATGAGGTAGGAACACTGTAGGGAGGGTCACTAACATATTGATCAGAACTTTATTGGAAGAGCTCATATGTCATTTGACATACTTGGTATACTTCATCTGGAACAGCAACCTTATATAGTAGGAATTATTATCCCCTTTTTACAAACGAAGAGTAAATGACTCGTTCAAGATTAAGGTAGGGAGACAGAGCTCAAGTGTTTGTTACTCATTCTTTTTCTATTTGCTGCATTCGAAATTACCACTAGGGCCACTAGGCAGAGCTCTCCAGTAGCTGCCTTCTTGTGTGACACGTGAGGCAGTGGTGATAATTGCTGATGACACAGTTGCTACTGGTGCCCCCCCCCCTTTTTTTAAACTGTTTATTTTGGAATAAGCTCAGCTTTACAGAGAAATTGCAAGATGGGACAGAGAGTTCCATTTGTACCTTTTTGTGTGTGTTTTGTGTTTTGTTTTCCTAGATCTTTGCATCAAGGAAATCCACTGGTACCTTTTAAGCAAAGCAAAGTGGCTCTCTTCAAAGATGTTGGTTCTTGCTTTGTGCCAAACACCATCCTAGGAGCTGGAGATAGTAACTTAATTCTCCAGAGGATTTTGAGATCTTGCTGAGGAGATGTGTAAATAAATATAATACCTTTTTCTAAGTGCTGAAATGGAGATGAGAGCACAGAGGAAGTTATGGCTGGCTGACTGGCAGGGAGTGGTGACAGCTTACAGGATATAGTATTTAAATTAGGTCCCAAGGACTTCTTATTCACTTGGTTGAGGGGACATTTTCTCCAACATGCATTCAAATTAGTTTTATTTTGTTAGAGTAGAACTCTCTCTAGCCTTAATAAAATAGACTCTTCTAATTTGATTTTTCTGTCTCATCTCCTTTAAGGAGGTAGAATCCCAGGTGGTGAGAAGAATCCTAGTTTATAAATCCATGAATAGGATAATAAATTAAGCTGTATTCTAATTGGTAACTGTGCCACCCTTGACCATAGTTGACATTGGTTTTTTAGGAATGCAGTATGTACCCCCACTGAGAGTTTTCTTTTCCTTGCTTTCCAACTCTGATTTTCAGTGGAATTAAGTAATTCATTCAGGAAACATTTATTGCACACTTGTTTTGTGCAAGCCATTGCACAAGAATGGAACGAAAGGATTTATTGGAGGGCTGTGGATGGCTTTCAGGATTGATGGGAAGGCTGGGGACCTGGGTTCAGAAAACAGACAGGAAGCAAAAGAGGCTGGGTGGTTGAGGCCACAGCCAAGGTCATATCACATAAATAGTCTGGCTAGAATTTTGCTGCTGGAGAAACTGCCACCTTTGTTGCTGGACTGCTGATTCTCTTCTGCCACTGAAAAATCTCTTAATGCACCTGCATGTTTGTGACATTTTTCTAGCATTATAGTTCTACTTGAGAATATGGGATTGGCTAAGTCACTCTAGTTGCCAGGGAGCAGGAAGGTGGAGTAGCTGTTCACTCGCTTACCTTTCACAAAGAGCCACACACCAAAGAATTCCTATGAAATAAAAAGGTGGCTCAGGGTGTGGGTAGCCCTAAAAGCAAATGTTCAGCTTCACCATCTACTCCAGACTTGGAGGCGTTAGGGAGGAATACCAAGAGGTAATGATGTCCAGAGAATGAATGGGAGCTCACTGGGCGAAGAGATAAAGGGAGGATGGGGAATAGAGTTTCAGGTAGAGGAACTCCAAGTAATATGGAACGTTTCAGGAACCGAAAAGTGTTTAGGATAGCTGGATCGTGGAATATGACAGGAGGTATGAATGATGAGGCTGGCAGGGCCCCTTTGAAGAAATGTAGGCAGCAGAGTGGCATGCACAGACTTTTTCGTTGTTTTTAACTGATTTGGTTGCAACTATGGAAACCCATTGGCATTGTGTAAGACTCAGGGAGGGGGCTCTTTTGGAGGCTGTTGCATTTATCCTAGGTGAGGTGTCACAGTAGTCTGAGTTAGGATAGTAGCCAAGTAGGTAGGAGAAGGGAGTGGATTGTACATGTTCAGTTAGTAGAGTGCATTTGGGGATGGAGGGAGTGAGCGAGGTAAGTGAGTGGGGGAGTCAAGGTGGACACTGGGGTATCTGCTTTGGGTGATCGAGTAGCTCCTGGTATCCACCTGCAGGATGGGCAGCAGTAGGTGAGCAGTGCCAGGTGAGATGATTTCAGTGCGGGCTCACGGCCGTGGAGATGTTGACAGATCGGTCGTGTGGGTGGATCTGTAGTTGCAGTGGGCCATCGACGTCTCTGCAGCCTCGGTCTTTCACTGTTACGTGTGTATATATCAGCCTCCTCCACTAGATTATAGCAGTGCTGGCTTTCACATGCTTGCATCCCAGGTCTCTGGCATGGTGTCTTGCACACAAAGAGGGGATTTATTCATAGTACATTTTGTGGAATTTTATTCACAAGGTATTGGCTTTAGGAGTGAGATTGAGTATGAGCAGTTTGCAGCAGAAGGAAAGTACAATTACATGTATATAAAATTATGTCTATAATATATGCATGCATATATATTTACACACACACATACATGCCTATGTCTTAACTTTCTTGCATCACTAGTGAAGGATCTAGTGAATTTTTTTCATCGTGGAAAGACTTATTCTTATCAGTATTCTCTTGCCGTGATTAGAACATCTTATGGTAATTATATAGGCAGATCATGATGGTAATAACTCTCTTCTCACTTGATTATCTAGCAATTCCAACTACCTGGAATAAAACCCAGAAATAGCCCTGCAAGAGGCTGACAGAGGTTGATGGCAGTGTAGGAGTATAAAGAAATTACCGCCTTTCTTAATAAAATAAAATCCAGAACTTCCAGAATTTAGCTCTGGAAGGAGAACCTTTTAGGGAGAAGATGGAGATAGATGAAATGGCCCCCAATGCTGTCTTAAGTTTCATTTTTCCTTTTGAACTTTATTGCTTTTATTCCCACAGTTTCCAGATGTTCTTCTTTTAACAGTTTGGTTTTCCTTGAGTATAGCCCAGAAAACTGGAAGTTCCTAAAATATTAAGTACTGTGTACTTAGGGACAGTAAAAGGTAAAGAAACACAAAATTTAGTGGAAATAACAGCAACAATGATGATCATGTTTTTGAGTTCTCAGTTTGTATAAACATTGTCCCGGCAGCACTGTACATAATCTCATTTAATTTCCCCAAGATCCTTTGAGGTATGTACTACATTTTATTTATGGGACACTCAAATTTAGGTTGACTAGCTTGTGCAGGGTTACACAGCTGTTAATAGTAGAGCCAGGATTTGAACCAAGGCAGTCTGACTTCAGAATCCTATATTTTTAGTCACTAAGCTATACCGCATTCCACAGTATTTTAGCATTAGTTCACTCAACAATTAAACTTTTTTTTTTTTGGTTTCTTCCATGTCCATTGTGATATGTGATCCATGTTAATGATCCATTTAAGGATAAGATAAACATGAAAAAGATAAACACATTGCCCTCACAGTCTTGTTGGGAAACACAAGACTGGGAGCTTGTAGTCTTTTTGGCAAACACACATTATTGCCATGCATTGTGGAGCCTAGGACAAGGTTGGCTCAGTCTGAGAGGGGCTGGGGAGGAGGGGAGTCCTGCACTGAGGCTGAGGATGCCCAAGTGTGTTGAGGCGTGGCGTTCAGGGAGTCAGGAAGAGCGCTCAGCTGTGAGGCAGCCCGGCAGAGCACTGGGAAGTGTTGCCTTGGGAAGCAGGGGCCTGACCATGAGGGAAGGCATTTAGACATTATTACAAGGGCAGTGGGAGCCAGTGGTAGGCTAATGCAGTCATTCATGTCTTAGCACTTATTCAAAAGAAGTGTTGAGTCCTGTACCATTCATTGGGGCATGGATGCTGTGAAAGTTGATGATAAAGAGGTTTGATCTAATTTGGAAGAAGGTTTAGGGAGACTTCTTAGGGGAAGGGAAGTCCATCTACTTCCGTTATTTATTTAGTTATCTGCAGTTGAAAAACCAATGCATGCACACAATAATAAAATGCAAACAGTACAGTAATACCCCAGACTACCAGGACTACTCTCCAGAGACAATCACTATTGACAGTTTTTAGTGTCTTCTAGAAATGCCCATTCTTCTGATGTGAGCAAAGCGGACAAAAGCATTATCTTCTTTCCATGAAGCAATTCCGACAGTAAAGCCCGAGTTAGGCAGGCCAGGCAGTCAGTACTGGAAAGGGGCCTTTCGTAAATTCCGTACCTGAGAAGGACACAGCATAGGCAGAGGTCCCCATACCCCTGTGTAGTCAGCGAGACACCGTCAATGCCTGTGAGACAGTGTGAATCCATTTCTACCTTTATTCTTAAACTTTTTTTTTTCTTTTTTAAAACACTCAAGTACTGGAGATAAAGTGAACATGCTCCCCGATCCCAATTGCTTCCCCAGAGGTAACCACTGTTAAGTACTTTTAGACTTAACAAGATGTCTTGGTGAGCTTCTCATGCTGTCTCATCTAGATCTTTGTAAGCGGTGTGTAATATTTCATATTATGCATATGTTAGCTTATTTGACCATTTTCTTATTAACAGATGTGAAGGGTTTCTGGCCTGAGTGATTTGGTAGGCTGTAAAGCTACTCACTGCCATAAAGAACAAAGGAAAAGGAGTCAGTTTGTAGGGGAAGTTGATGAGTGTGTGGAGCATCCACATGGACCTGCAGGCCTGGTGTCTGCAGAGCTGTTGGCTGGAGAGAAACATTTGGGAGTCATCAGTATAGGGGTGGGAATGAAAACCATAGAAGTAGATCTGGTCACCAAGGAAGAGGGATGAAGAGAGAAGAGAGGCTGCCTCTTCAAAGTGCAGGCTTCTGGTTCCAGCACAGCTACTCTGCCCGGGGATTCAGGGGGTTCTGGGAGGGAACCATGGCATGAAGTTCTCCACATGGGTCCTTGCCCAGGTTTTCTCTTTGTTACCTCTTGCTTGTTTCCCTGTAGTGGGTGCCATTCTCTCTTTTCCCAGGAGTTTCCTCATGTGCACTTTGATCTCTTTGCTGGTCTGCTGTGCCCACCAGGGCCTTAGGTTTATCTCACACTCACGAGACTCCCATAGGCCACACTTGCACAGCATGCTGCCAAGGGGATAGCATGGGGGCCACATCTTGCCAACCTGGCCGTGACAGATGTTCTCTCGGGGAGAGCTTGCAGCAGTCTGCACAGCTATGCAGAGGCTCTCTTCTTCCCAGGTGACCCCTCTAGTGCAGGGATACAAGACCCACATTGGTAGGTATAGGATCAGCCTTTATGTTTGAAGCCTTGTGCCCCATAGGGAGCCAGTGTATCCGAACAGTTTGTAGGCATAGCTTCTAGGGTCCTTGGCAGAGACACACCGTTTATTAGAGTTGTGCTCAAGGGGTGTCTAAAGCATGGCGTCTCCATCAGATATTTATGGTTCGTGCATGGTTTGTTGGAGCCCAGAAGCAGTTTACCAATCGGGCCATTCTTATAATAAGCAGTTTTGCTTAATGGCATTGTTGACATTCTTACCCTTGTTAGGGGAACAAAGCCAGATAGTTTCCCCAATTTTCCCATATTGGGGAAAGGGTTTTGTTGGCCTTTTCACCCACTGTTGGCCACACCAAGAAGGAAGTGGAGTGCATTTTTGGATATTTTGGATCTGCCTGCTCAGTGCCATTTCTAGGGTAAGAGACACTCTAGCAGTGACCTCAATTCTGACCACCTTCTTCACCCTCAGTTACGTGGAGTGAGGTCTCCAGTCTTAATTATTTCCTGATCTTATGAAGACTGGCTTTGGATGTGACAATCCTGAGTTTGAATTTGATGCCTATAGCTACCAGCTATATAACTTCCGATAATTCTCTTAGCCTCTCAGAGCCTCGGAACCTTCATCTGTGAACTGTACATGTCTTACAGAGTTTGTGTAGAATGTGGTAAGTGCTTAATAAAGAGGCTGGCACAGAGCCAACCCTCACCGTATCATAACTTTTATCCTACAGCAGTCCTAATGGTTTGCCCATGCCATGATTAAACACATAGAATAATAGGGAATTTGTTTCCTCATATGTAATAAAGGTTTTCTTCCTTAGCACAGCAATTGATTACCTGGAATCATCAAGAAAACATTAAATTATATTCTTTATTTGTGTTAAGTAGAGAATTATGTAACTTTTAAAAAGATGTCTATGAAAGCAAACCACACAATTTTTTTAACTTAAAAAAATTAAGCTTTATTGTTATACCCAATAAGATGTCATTGTGGGACACATATTGGTATACTGAAGTGGTAGGTCATGAACTATCCAAACCAGCAAAACCCAACCCTCATCTGTATGTGGGACCAAGTTAGAATTGTCATAATGAGCAAGGACATCATAGTCCCGGACTGTAGGTGGAGAGTGTAGGACATGCGTTCTAAATTGGACATTTTATGGGCTTCCTAAGCTCTATGGACACCCTGAAGTTATATGCACAATAATGTGTCCTGTGAACTTTTGGTGAGGAGAGATGCCACAGTTTCACGCAGAAAGCATCCCAATCCTGATTGCCAAGGATCACTGGTATGGGGGCTGGGCCTGGGGCGGGTGTGAGGAGCAAGTTTCTAATAAATGGTGGAGAGAAGTATATAGAGGTGAGGAATTCCTGGGAGATCATTTTTGTATTTAATAGCTAGATTATGATCTTAAAGTTTGGAAATCTGTGGGAAAAATGCTGTAATTAACTTGACCTGTAACGAGTTTCAGATTGTTTGGGTCTGATGTCATGTGCATGTAATGCTGAATTCAATCTGGAAAGGTGCTTTTTACAACTATGATGAAGAAAGTTTGGAAAGAACCAGTTTCTTATGAAGTAATGGAAATATCTTGATTTATAAAATTTTAAGTTCTTTGTTTTTCACACTTGTTAAACACTTCTTGTGATCTAATCGTATTTCATTTGATGACACGGAACACAGTCCTTCTGAACTATGACCTGGGGGTGTCAGGTCACCACACCTGAGGAGACATTTGAGTGATGGGCTTCTTGGAATTTTATGGAATTGTTCCAAAATAGACTTGATATAGAATTAAATAGAAACTGTAAAATTACAGTTTAGATGGCTTAGCTAAAGCCATATAAATTCTATTTTATATAAAATTATAAGAAATTATTTTAGATATATTAAATATGATTGAGAGACTAGCTGATGAAAGGAAGAAATAGTATTTCATTTTGAGGAAAGAGAGAAACATCTGGTGAAATACTAGTGGTGTTCTTTTACCCTAAAGGAATGAATGTCCTCATAGAGTTATGAACTTTTCTTTTTCTTTTTTTTTTTGAGACAGAGTCTCACTCTGTTGCCCAGGCTAGAGTGCCGTGGCGTCAGCTTCGCTCACAGCAACCTCAGACTTCTGGGCTCAAGCAATCCTTTTGTCTCACCCTCCTGAGTAGCTGGGACTATAGGCATGTGCCATCATGCCCAGCTAATTTTTTCTATATAGTTTTAGTTGGCCAATTAATTTCTTTCTGTTTTTTAGTAGAGATGGGGTCTCACTCTTGCTCAGGCTGGTTTCCAACTCCTGACCTTGAGCAGTCTACCTGCCTCAGCATCCTAGAGTGCTAGGATTACAGGCCTGAGCCACCATGCCTGGCCGAGTTACCAACTTTTAGATGGTAGAAGGACTGTGGCAATTAATTATCTGTTCCAGCTTGTGCCCAGTAAGGAAGCTGAACCCCACAGAGGGCAAGTGATCAGTCAGTCTCAGAGATCAGTGGCAGAATGATTAGAAGTCAGGCGTTTTGATTTATGGGCCAGTCATTTGCTCTTCCATCAGTAGTTCTCAAACTTACGGTACATCAGAGTCAGCTGGAGGGTTTGTGAAAACATATTCCTGGGCGTCACCTAGAGACTGATTTAGCAGGTCAGGGGTAAAAGACTCAAGAATTTGCATTTCTGACAAATTCCCAGGTGATGTTGAAGCTGCTCCTCCTGAGATCACAGGCTTTGATCTGTCAGATCTCTTGTAAGAGTAGATTAAGTAAATCTCCAAGGGTTTATACCAGCCCAATGTTTCTCCTGTTACTCAGAGAATCAACTTCTTTACTTTTGTGTCTTTTTTAAAAAAGATAATACACATAGTGATTAGATGGGGGAAAAAGAATAGAAAAGGAATATTTCTCACAGAGAGTCATTGTTGAATTTTGGCCATAATTTTGGAGCTAATTCTTTTTGTTAGAACCACTGACCATCGAAGGGCATGAGCTTGAGTCTTACCCACATTTACTCTAGAAAGGGGGTCCAGATTGATTGCTAGAGTGTATAGGAGTGAAAAATTACTTCCAGTTTTGTTACTCTATGCTCTTCTCTGTTATTTTGTGTACTTAAGTGTTTCCTTCTTATATATCAAAATCTCATCAGGCCTTAGCACAGTTACATGTCCACAGTAATGTTAAATTAATATAAGTTGAGATAAACTAAAAAAGGGTAAAGGGGAAGATAAGATAAGATAGGTCATTTATCTAGAGACTTCAGTGCCTGAGAGAATTACTCTGGTCTCTAGAGTGTTCCAGTCACAGGCTCTTACTGAACAATTAAAATTTATTTATTCCATTTTAATCCTTATTTGCCATTATTGAGATTTTTTTTTAGCACAATTGTTGGAGGAGGTAGTGTATTTTTCACTTCAAATCAATGAATGATCTTTCCCCTGTCTTTTTACCTGAGTAAAAAAAAAGTCCAAAATGACTTTTTAAAACTTTTTCTTTGAAATAATTTTAGAATTAAAAAAACTGCACAAGACAAACCTGCAGGCCCTCAATTTGCAACAAATGGTGGCTTATCTCTGGTAAACAGTTTATATTAAAACATTCCAGATCTTTAGACAAAGCTTCATGTCTTTAGCCAATTACAATCTAAAGAATCTTTAAACCCACCTATAACCTGTAAGCCCCCGCTTCGAGATGGCCCTCCTTTTTGGGCCAAACCAGTGTATGTCTCCCACACATTGGTTGATGGCTTTACCCGTAACCCTTGTCTCTAAAATGTATAAAAACCAAACTGTAACCTAGCCACAGTGAGTCCACTTGGCCAAGGCCTCTTGGCAGTGGCTCCGGGTCATGGTGCTCAAATTTGGCTCAGAATAAATCTCTTTAAAATTAAAAAAAAAAAAAATTGCAGTAATAGTCCAGAGAGTCCTGTGTGTATACTTTCAGCCAGCATCTGCTGTTGTTAAAATCTGTGTATCCATCGTACAATTATTGAAGGCAGGCAATTGATACAACTAATCTAAAGATTTTTTTCACATTTCACTAACTGGTCCACTGATGTCCTTTTTTTCTGGTCCAGGATCCAATCCAGTATCCTGTGTTGCCTTTGTCTTAGTGTCTTCCACTCTGTGATGGTTGCTTTTAGATTTCTTTGTCTTTTAAGACCTTGATACTTTTGAAGAACACCGGCCAATTATTTTGTATAATGTCCCTCAGTTTGCATTTGTCTGATGTTCTTTAACGATTGAGAGTTAAACATTTTTGGTAAGAGTACCACAGAGGTGAAGTCATGCTCTTGCTAGAGTGCGCTATATCGGGGGTACACGATAGGGAAATGTCTTATTACTGGTGAATGTGAACTTTGATTTCTGGGTTGAGATGGTGTGTCAGGTTTCTATACTCTGTCTAAAGTAAAAACATTTCCCTTTGTGATTAATGAGTCTCATAATTTTTCTGATTTTGGTATAAAAGTTTAAAAGAACATAATATCAATAGAATCTTTTGAGTTTGACCCTAACTGTGAGATATTTCACATCTTGGAAAGCCTCTTTATTATTTGTTAGAACCAAACATAGCAGGGAAAGGTAACGGTATAGGCTGTGTTAGAAGAACAACTATTTGCTCAAGAGCTGATTGTACTTGATGCCATTCAGTCTTGAATTGGCACCTGTGGAAACTGTTTCAATTCTTTCGCTGTGGTTCTGCAGTGTGTCTCATATCTATCTTCAGTATATGACTTTCTATAACTGGGTTGCATTTCTTAGAACTCTCCTTTGAGCATTTTTGTAGAAAGTGGATGTACAGTCACATGTCACTTAACTATGGGGATAACGTTCAGAGAAATGAATTATTAGGTGATTTTGTCGTCCTGAGAACATCCTAGAGTGCACTTACACAAACCTACATGGACTAGCCTACTGCACACTGAGACTGTGTGATATAGCCTGTTGTGCCTAGGCTGAAAACCTGCACAGCATGTTACTGTACTGGATACTGTAGGCAATTGTGACAACACGGTAAGTATTTGTGTGTCTCAATCTATCTAAACATAGAAAAGGTGCAGTAAAAACAAATCACAGAAAATGTAAACCATAAAGAAAAAGATCAATACGTTTGACAACGTTAGTATTGTTGAAATTAAGAAAGTGAACAGACAGGTCACAAGGGAGAATAGATACATTCAGTACATGTTACTTATACAAAATTAGGATCTGAAAGAGTAAGCAGCTATTAATATAAATAAGTAAGAACATAGAAAAATAGACAAATGACCTGAATAGGCATCTCACAGAAGAGAGGAAACCTGAATGCAAAAATGCCCAACTTCATCAGTAATTAGAGAAATGCAAATTAGGACCAAAATGGTTTCATACATGTTAGGTTGGCAACAGTGTAAAAAGTTTGACAATACTGTTGGGAGGATAGGAAACAACTGGAATGCTTATATACAACTGGTAGGAGTATAAATTGGTATAGTGACTTTGGGAGTAATGTAATAAAGTTGAGATTTATGTACCTTTCGATCCATTAATTCCATTCAGTCTTTGTCTCAGAGCAGTGGTTCTAAATTGTTTCCCAGCATCACTTGGGAACTTGATCAAAATGCATAATTTTGGGTCCCAGTCTAGATCTACTGAATCAGTAACTTTGGGGATGGGCCAGGTTTCTGACTTACCAAGCCTTCCAGGTAATTTGGTGCTAAAACTTGAAAACCACTGCCCTAGAGAAACTCACTCAAACTAGTGCCCAGAGACACGTGCAGGGATGCTCACAGTCACGCTGTTTGTATAAGGAAAGACTGGAAGCAATGCCCATCACGGGAGCATGGATGAAGGCATCGTGTTATGTTCCTGTGCTGAAGCACTGTACAGGTGCTGAGACTGAGTGAATGTTATGTGTATTTATCACCGAGGATAATGAACTACAGGAATATAATCGTGAGGGGGCAGAAAGCTACTTGTAGAAGAAAGTGTGGTGTTTTTCACCTTTTTTAAAAAAGTTTTGAAACATAAAATTACATACTGTTAGAAATACAGATTGGTAAATTAATAAAGAAAAGCAGGTAAATAACAAGCAAGATGCAAGCTGATGATAGGGAGGGACACAGAGGGACTCAAAGTTGATTTGTTCTTCATAAACTGTTATTTGCACTCAAGGTTTTGTTATGCCTAAAACCTTATACATATTAAAAGTTATTTTTTCGTATCTACCAAATATTTCAAAAACAAACATTTGTGTTTTTTATTTTGCAAAGTCTGTCTGCATAGAGACTGTTCAATTTGTATGAAAAAGATGTGATGAGGTGATATGTTCTTGGAGGTGTATGATAGAACTTATTCTTGTTGACCCTCTTATAAATACTTCCAGGAGTAGAGATATCAAAAAAGAAGATTGATTGTGATAATGATTGTTAATGCTAACTGAAGGCCTACTGTGTGCCAGGCACTGAGCTGACTACATTACATGCTGGGTATATTCACCATTAAAGAAATGAGGGTTGTACCTCATGGTGGCCCGGTGGGGTGGGCATCGTTACTGTCCTTGCTTTATAAAAGCAACTTGTCCCAGATATTATATAAGGGTAAAGGCACATGACTCCTAATCGCTGTCATGCAGGGTCAGAGGAAGAAGATAAGCATAGACAGAAGAGTGTGCCTGAGAGCAGGAGGGAAGGAAAACAAAAGTCGTGATGGGAATAGGAGCGTGAAAGGAAGCCTGGTAAAAGGTGTATTCACTCCCTTTTTTGAAGTTACTCTTTTTTTTACCTTAGTAGGTTTGTTTGTTTGTGATTTTTTTTTTTGAGACAGACTCTCACTCTGTTGCCTGGGCTAAAGTGCTGTGGAATCAGCCTAGCTCATGGCATCCTCAAACTCCTGGGCTCAAGTGATCCTTTTGCCTCAGCCTCCCAAATAGCTGGGACTACAGGCATGTGCCACCATGCCCGGCTAATTTTTTCTATCTAATTTTAGTTGTTCAATTAATTTCTTTCTATTTTTAGTAGAGATGGAGTCTCGCTCTTGCTCAGGCTGATTTTGAACTCCTGACCTTGAGTGATCCACCCTCCTCTGCCTGAGACCTTGAGAGATCCACCCGCCTGGCCCTCCCAGAGTGCAAGGATTATAGGCGTGAGCCACCACGCCCAGCCGGTAGGTTTGTTTTTAAACCAGCATACATTAACAATCTAGCAGATGACAAGTCCCTATAGTAGAAAAGTAATTAATTGCATTTTGATTTTAGTTCTAGAATATTGAGTCAAAGTGACTTCTAAGGATTGTGTCTTTCAGTTCATTAGAAAATGGCAGTATATAAGATTTGGGAAATCATACTTCTTTGCTTAGGCAATTTGTTGCTAAAAAAAGGATACTTTTGGGAAATCAGCATTGGCTTATCTTTTTTTAGCCTTTTGATAACTTTTTCTTTTGTCATATTTATCTCATATTATGGGGACTTTTTCTTAAAACAACATTGCTTATACTGTAAACCTTATCTTAAGCCATCATGCTGTTATAGTCATTCGTTGAAATTAACTAACAAGTGTAGGAAAAATAAATACATGATCCCAGAAGTCAAATTATATGTCCTATGGAACCAAATAGTACTACTGTTTTTGTTTGATAATGAGTGCTAAAATTGTCTAAACCACAAGGACTGTCAAGCATTATGTAATGTCATACTTTCTAGCAGAATCAGCCCTTCACTGAGAAGTTGACAGCCCATGAAAGTCCTTCTGTGGCAAAGATGCCTGCATTTCAGACACATGTAGTAATTTTAGGAGATCCCTTAAGGACAAATGTAGAACATAGGCTTCTTAAAACAGATTTTAGATACTTCAGCTCTTCTAGTTTCAGCTTTTTTGCTAAAGCTCAGAATCTCGGTTTTAATTCAGTGCCTTTCACTTTGTTTGATGTTCATACTTTTATTTTCCCATATATGTATGCTGTGCTTTTTTATTCCATTAAAAAGTTATTTTAAATAAAAGCAAGGTGTAATAGGGAAAAGATGTTGTTTAACACAATTGGAATACTACCATATGATCATCAAATGTAACCAAATCCCAGCCTGCTTTTCAGTTGTTAAATATAACAGAAACTTTGTGTTTTAAACATAGAACAAACAACACGCTACTTCTTTGGAATTGTACAATTCACTTGTGATTTTTGCCAACTGTGAATTATGGATCAGAATTTGATATATAATTATTGGATCAGTTATTAAAACATGAGAAATAGCAGTTATATGAGTACATGTTAATTTAAAAATATTTAATAACCATATAATTTAAACTAAGGTGGTAATATACTTTAAAAAATAGCTTAGAAAATTTAGATCATTGAAGGAAAGGGAGTAGAAAATTATAATCTTCCAAAAAGGAAATCAAATGATTTTCATTAATTTTCAGGGCACAAAATCTGAATTTCCATATGGTGGCATTATATTTCACTGTAACACACTCCACGATTTCAAGATGGTAGGTTGTGCCAGTGTTTGCTAAAAGTGACATTCAGATTAATTTTGTGTGGCAAATTATGATGTAGACAAATGTCTTTGGACTCCCTGTGTGATAGCCCTATTTGGTATGGTACACTTATTCTTCCCGATTTACTCCTTATCCTCTTAGCTCCCTCCTCAAACATACGCATAAACTTTTTTTTCCTCTCCTCTTCTTCACTTCAGCTCTTTGATAAATATACAAATTGTATACTAGTTTTTTGAAGGGTTGGGATGGATTTTAGTCCAGTGGTTACCAAATCTGGCTCATCACAATCACCTAGGGAACTTTTTAAAAGTGCAGATTTTTGTCCATACTCCAGACTTTCTTAATCAGAATTCATTCATGGGTAAGACCTAGCGATTCATGTTTTTGATGACTAGTTAAATTTGTAAATGCTTTGTGTTATCTGTAATTCTCATGTTTTTTAAATGTGGAAGTAATAGCTTTAGGGATGCTTTTGCAGTTGCATTTCTGAACAAAGGTTTTTTTGTAAGTCTTATAAAGGCTAAAAGCCTTCATTAATGGCAGAATGATAAGCAGTATAATAAATTTTGGACTAGTGTGTGGCAGAGATGGCTAGCTGTCCACCCAAATCAGTTCTTATTGTGCAACTTAGGGTTTCATTTTTCAGGCTCCCTTGTGGGTAAGCAGATATGAGTGGAAGTGCTAGATACCACTTTTGTGTCAAGGCAAGAAATAACCATATGCAGAAGAATGAAACTAGATCTCTGTTTCTCACCATATGCAAAAATTAACTCAAGGCAGATTAAAGACTTAAATGTATGACCTGAAACCATAAAGATTCTAAAGGAAAACCTAGAAAAACTCTTCTAGACATTAGCTTAAGCAAAGAATTTATGACTAAGATACCAAAAGCAAATGCAACAAAACCAAAAATAAACAAATGAGATGTACTTGAGGCTTTTGTACAGAAAAAGAAATAATCAACAGAGTGTATAAACAACCTACAAAAATGGGAGAAAATATTCACAAAGTATGCATCCAAAAAAGGACTAATATCCAGAATTTACAAGGAACTCAAACAACTCAGCAAGAAAGAAAAGAAAGAACCCCATTAAAAAGTGGGCAAGGCTGAGCGGAGGTGGCTCATGCCTATAATCCTAGCACTCTGGGAGGCCAATGCAGGCGGATCAGGCAGATTGTTTGAGCTCAGGAGTTAGAGACCAGCCTGAGCAAGAGCAAGACCCCATCTCTACTAAAAATAGAAAGAAATTAGCTGGGCACCTAAAAATATATAGAAAAAATTAGCCAGGCATGGTGGCACATGCCTGTAGTCCCAGCTAGCTGGGAGGCTGAGGCAAAAGGATGACTTGAGCCCAGGAGTTTGAGGTTGCTGTGAGCTAGGTTGACGCCATGGCACTCTAGCCCAGGCAACAGAGTGAGACTCTGTCTCAAAAAAAAAAAAAAAAAAAAAAAGGGCAAATGACATGAACAGGCATTTTTAAAAAGAAAATATAGAAATGGCCTACAAATGTGGAAAAATGCTCAACATCAGCAGTCATCAGAGAAATGCAAATTAAAAATACCTTTGAGATACCATCTTATCCCGGTCAGAATGGCCATTCTTAAAAAGTCAAAAAACGATAGATATTGGTGCTGATGTGGTGAAAAGGGAATGCTTATACATTGTTGCTGGGAATGTAAATTAGTACAACCTCTATGGGAAACAGTATGGAGATTTCTCAAAGAACTAAAAGTAGATCTACCATTCAATCCAGAAATCCCACTACTGGGTATCTAACCAAAGGAAAAGAAGTTGTTATATTAAAAAGATACCGATACTTGTATCTTTATAGCAGCATAGTTCATAGTCACAAAGATAAGGAATTAACCTAAGTATCCATCAGTTGATAAGTGGATAAAGAAAATGTGATATATACACATACACACACACACAGATATACATATACATACCATGGAATACTACTCAGCCATAAAAAAGAATGAAATAATATCTTTTGTAGTAACTCAAATGGAACCAGAGGCCATCATCCTAAGTAACTCAAAAATCAGAAAATCAAATACCGCAAGTTCTCAATTATAAGTGGGAGCTAAGCTATGGGTACTTGTACAGAGTGCAATAATGGACATTGGGGACTCAAAGGGGGGGAGGGTGGAGGAGAATGAGGGATAAAAAATTATCTGTGGGGTACAGTGTATACTATTTGGGTGATGGGTACACTAAAAGCCCAGACTTCACCACTGTACTATATATGCATGTGACAAAACTCCATTTGTACCCCCTGAATATGTAGAAATAATAATAATAATAATAATAATAATAATAATAAAGCAGTGAGCCAGCCTACTATTTCTTTCATGCTTGCTTTCTTCTGTCAGCTGGATGCAGGGAATGAGGAAGCTCCAAGGCAGAGCTTCAGAGTGGAGGGAGCCGGGATCCCTGAATGACAGCCTGGAGCAGAATGCTTGCCGACGTACTTTGGAAGTTTACAAGAGCAAGATATAAGCTTCTGTTGTGTTTGAGCCATTTTAAGTTAATTTATTATAGCAGTTGTGGTGTAAGGGCATTAACTTCTTAGGTTAGTTCTAGCCACTGTATACAAATCTAAAAGCCATGGCAGATTATAAGTATGTAGAAAATTAGAATTCTGCAGTTTTCTTTCTTTCTACACATATACAATTTCTGTTGTCTGTTCTTCACAATGTAGAAGAGTAATATTACAGAGTTAGGACATTTTATTAGACTGTAATAATCTGTTTAGAAGTATAATCTGAAGGTGGCCACTACTCATGTGTGAAAATAAGTAAATGAAGACTTGCAATACTACCTATGAAAGGTTACCAGCAGTGAAGAAAGGACTGATTTCCAGAACACTCTTGTTTAATAATGAACTTAGAGCTGAGAATTCTTTATTATTACTGATTTCTTAGAATTTATATAATTTAAAAGTTAATAAATGAATAGGATGTAATGTAGTGTAATGCAGTTTTACAAACTTTAGTCAGTCGCCTACTCCTTCATTGTTTTTATTTCATACCACCATATTTTTTTTCTAACTTAGCCTTGTTATAATAAGTAATATATGTGATGTCACAGGTTGGTGTGTTATTTTTTTAAATACACATTTGAAAAATACATAGTTATTTAAAACTCCTTACTTGTAATAACTTTAAGTGCTGCTAGTGGTATTTCTGTCACACTTTGGGAAATACTGTTCACATGATGAATATTTTTTAGTATCTTCAGTGCTTAATCCATAAAATTCTAATAGAAATAAATGCAGTCACATGAAAACCAACAGAGATACTATGTCTAATGGGCCTTGGGTATAGTCTTTTCCTATTGCAGTGATTAGTATTCTCTTTGGTTAATGTTTACATTTGCTTGTTTTTGTGGGACAACAAAAACATACCTAAAAGATTAGCAAACAGTGTTAAGCAGGATCTTCTAAAGTTAACGAGTATTGGGACTACAGATGTGCTAAGAATATGAAATGCAATGAAATTAAAACGAAAATCTTGGAAAATACTGATGCTCATGGTAGACTGGGATTTTGATGATGATTCCAGGGGGAAGAAGACAGCAAGGCTTGAAAGGGACCAGGAATACTGCTTGGTTAGGTTACTGATCCAGATTCATATTTGAGGGAAGAAGATTCGGTAGGTAAATGCACATCTACCTCTTCTTCTTCCAGTTATTTGTATTTTTTTCATCACTTAAGAATGTGGAAGGTAAGCAGGGCATGGTGGCTCATGCCTGTAAGCCCAGCACTTTGAGAGGCTGAGCTGGGAAGATCACTTGAGGTCAGGAGTTCGAGACCAGCCTGGTCAATATAGTGAACCCCTATCCCCAGTCTCTACAAAAAATAAAAAAGTTAGCTGGGCATGATGGCTTGCACCTATATTTCTAGCCATTTGTGAGGCTGAGGCAGGAGGGTCTCTTGAACTCAGGAGTTTGAGGCTGCAATGAGCTATAATCATGCCACTGTACTCCAGCCTGGGCCACAGAGAAAGACCTTATCTCCATTTTTTTTTTTTTTTAAAGAGTATGTAAGATGCCTCCTGGGGCATCCTTGTCAGCATTAGCAGGAAAGCTAATGTTGGAGGGGAAGCCAGTGCCATCCTTGATAGCTGAGGAAGTACACAAGCACTTCCTCCCTTCCCTGTCAAGTAGTTTTAAAGTTCTAGAATGCACAGCAACCACTGGACTTGTATATAGTTTCAGCTTTAACCTCTTCCATCATTTTGATAAGTTTGTCTCTTAATGTAATATATAAATTAATACTTTAAATTTTTTCTGAAATATCTGCATTTTAAGCTGAAAAGGGAGCCTCTTATTTCAAGTGTTCCAGAATTTTGTAGAAGAGCCTTATACACTATAGCTATTGAATACATTAAAATTTAGGATTTTTGATTTTCTTTTTGAAGAGTCTAACTTCATATTTTGTCCTGTTTCTTCTCCTTACTGTCTTTACCCATGTTTTATTATTTTTTAAAATTCATCAACACTCTATACAAGCTGGCAGGATTTAAAAGCAGTTGAGATAAATAAAGGAAAGGTAGTAGAATTTCAGATGCATTTGTCACCGTTTTGCCAGATGAGGTAAAATAGAGGTATGTTAAAATCATCAAAGAATGATGACATAAGTGAAGCTTGGAGATTATCCACTCTTTTCTCATTTCTAACAATTGAGAGTGAGATGTAAGAAATGCCAATAGACTTAGTGAAAAGCAGGGAAATGGAATTCAGAAAGGAGATTCGGAGGGAAAACCTGAAAATGGCAATGTAGTTTTGCTGGGCCAAAAAAAACTAAGGGAAAGGGGACGAAGAACAGTTAATACAGAAAAATGATAGCATTCTGTAGCGAATGGCATGACATTTACAGAGACGTGTGTGACGGCCAAACTGCCTTTTAGTAATATGGAATTCAACTAGATGCTGGAAGTCTTCAGCAAAGTTCAGGTGTCAGGAGTAGAGAAGGTGGGGCCAGTGCTGATAGGGACATGGCAAGAGTTGTGACAGAGCATGTCCAGGTGACATTTTATCATCTCTTGCCTTTGCTAGGTAATTCTGGTCTACTATCTTGCATCCTTTTGCTTTGGACAGGAGAAACATATATCTTTTGCAGATGGCTAATTCGTACCGTTCAGTTTTTATAAAGTTCAGCATACTTTAAACCACTTTACTAGTAATAAGAAAAAACCCCACACAGTCCTTTCAGGTGTGACTTTTTTTTGCGTTGGTGTCACCCAAGACTCTGTCTTAAGGCTGGCGTGGGAACCACAGTGGACGGGCATTGACAGAAAAGATTCCAACGGTTATTTCTAAGTAGCAAAGGAGTTTGACAGTTCTTAGTACAGACACACAGGCCACAGCTCTGCTAGAAAGGATACAATTTGCAGTAAACCCTGAGTTGGAGATGAAGCTTTTTGGATTCTTGGAAATCAGGGGACTAATAACTGTTACATGGAGTAAGTGCTTTGTCAGGTCCAAGAAAACCTTTGTCATTTTTAGGGAGCGTTATATTCTTTTGACCCTTCTTGACAGTTACCAGAGATGTTGTAAAGGTCTCTGGAAGCCAGATGTACAAAACCAGCCTACCTCCTATCATTATTATTATTATTATTATTATTTTTATTTTTTATTTAGAAATTATTTCAAATATATTAAAAATATTTGTAAATAAAACTAGAGATTTTTCTAGAACACGTGTATTAACCTTCATTGTCTTGTGCCTGCCTTGCCCCAGCCCTGGAGTCAGCCATTTCTCAAGGAGCCCACTGGGCTCTCAGTGGGGAGTGGTATCACAGACCAGGGTCAGCATGCTGGTGTGCTCTTGGGTATTGTCGCCCTCTCTCCAGCACCCATTCTTGAGTATTTAATGTGAGGTCCAGTGAGCTGCAGTTAACTTTCTTGGTGTCCCCGAGTGGTTGACCAGAAGGAGACTCCAAGCATCTTTGTTACAAGTCACCTCCTGACTTTCATTTGTGGTATTTCGATTCTGAGTTTAGTCCAAAGATCTCAATCATAAATGTATTCCAACTAAGGGCTTTTCTTTCTCTCACTCTTTTTTTAATTGAGAGTGGTCACCATTTTCCATTACTTCAATGTGTAGAGATTTTTTTTTTTAAGCTTCCCACTCAGTCACCTCTCCCCTCAAAGTAATATATTTTGGAAAGTATAGAAAAATGCCAGGAAGAGGAGAAAAAAATTACCTATAATTTCACCACCCAGAGGAAAAAAACTATTAACCTTATTATATAAATGGACTTGGGTAGAACTATATCCATTTAAAAAATTTAATACTGAAGTTTTTCTCCTTTCTAAATATACTTCTTAGCACTCAGATCTTTGATACCTAATAATTTATATTCCAGATGTCTTGAGGCTCTATAGTTTTATATGTTTGCTTATTGGCATTTAGAATTTCAATGTTTTCCAGATTTAATCCAAAATTAGTAGTTTTAGTCTTTTTTCCCCCTGCAGTTCTTCGAGTTAGCCATTGTATTCCATCTCTTCTCAGTGGACCTGATGAACGTAAGTGAGAACAGTTTGGAACATGTTTTTAGTTTTATTTTTAAAAGTTATATTTCCCCCAGGTTTACATTTTGGAAATAGTCTTTTTCTTCCTATATTTCCTGCTAGAATGAAAAACAAATTTGTCATTAAGAATACTTCTTTCTATTTTTGCATGTTCAACAACTCCTTAATATCAGTGGAGACATTTTCTCATTGAATTTAGGAATCTTAGTCCTTCTGGCTTTATAAACAAAGAAACAGAGGCTCAGAAAGGTTCTAGGAATTGCCATGTGACCTACAGCTTGGAAGGAAAGCCAAAGCCTCCTTCCTAGGAGCTTAATGTTCTTTTTCATCAGTGTTTAAAAATTTCAGTGTAAATATATTATGTGTTTCTTTAGTTCCCCTAATTCTCTTCACTTTCCTCAGTGTTCATATGTGTTCTATTCTCTTGCCTTTTGAAAAAGACGAAAGGAAAATTTAAGGAACGTATACTAACTTTCATCATGGAATGCTTTTTTTTATGGCTGCTTTATAAATTCTTAAAAATAAAGGGTCTAATGGAAACACTTAATGAGAAAGGAGGGGCTCTATCACATGTAACCCCCCACCCTTTTTTTTTAGTGAATAGACCGTTTAAACTAAATTAAGTAAAGGATATAAATTCTGTTGTTTCAGTTTTAATATTTCATGACTGATTTTATAGGTGAAATTATATTTTACAATAAATAGGAAGAAGAATTTATACAGCCTGTTCTATTTGATGTGAAACAGCAAATCCCATTTCTCTGTAGCTGTAAAGAAAATTCATTATAATGTCTTTAGTTGTACGAGATGGTTTCATTGTGATTAGTTACATTGATAATAAAACAACCTTTCTCGACTGGCATAAGATACAAACGCTCATAGGTGTCTGCTTTTAATGGCATGAATTTTTTCACCTTCTGCTTTATTCAGAATTGTTATTCCTTTCTCTTGTCCCCTTTTTTCTGTTTCAATAATTTCCCATCTTAAAAAATAAAACAATAAGATGGAAATACTAACAAAGCATTGATTTTAAAAATACTTTTTGAAAGGAGATATATTACATCTTAACTTTTTGTGTAAATCTTTCTGACTACAAGTTGATATATTTGTCAGAAGTGGTTGACAAAAGGTTGTTATAAAATTAATTTTATTATTGGATCAGTTTATATTTGGAAAATAGTAATTGTAGTATAGGAAGGTTTTAAAAAAGTAAATGGCTAGGTAAGATTGCTGAACTAGTTTTGCAGTTTTTTTTTATCATGTGATTTGTTTTATATTGCCATTAGTGCATCTTCATAAATAGTGTTGGAAGGTGGGAATCTTTGATAATGTAAGGGATCATGGTTTACTTACTCTGTTTTGGTTACTGTGGTTTGATCCCTGTCAGTATGGTTTTTTAAGTGATTGTTTTAGCTCTAATTTTGAGCACTAAGCAAATGTTTTAATTTTTAACTTGCAGGCAAAATTGAATTAATTATTTGAGATATAACATGGGTATCCTCCGGAATAGAAACAATATTCGATTCTGACATGAGTGAGAATTTTACTTTACTCTGATCACTTGGGCTTGGGAGCACATCGTGCTAGCCTGCTTGTCTTCAAGATGCCTTTGGTCTCTGGCTGGAGACGGATCTTTTTAGGATCAAGCCGGACATGGCAGGTGGGATACTTTGGAGGTGGGACTTGCTCATGTCCAAGTCCTGTGAGAAAAGGCCCCTGCACCTCCTCAGCTTGAGTCCTGCTGGGTGAAGGTGACCGCATTGTGTAGCAGAAGTGGCGCCCAGAGGTCTGTGACTCATTCAGCCCCGCTGCCCTGTGGCTCCACATGTTTACTGCACGGGCTGCCCCTCAGGGTTGGGGGTATTGGACTTGCAGGCTGCTAAAATTTCTGAGCCAAGCTGGGAAGGAGCATATACTGCTGCTGTCTCTGAGGCAGGCCCCATGCTAAGTAGATTCTAGGGACATGCATGCCTGAATGCTTCCATTTAAAACGAGCAGGTTTTTCAGGAACTGTTAGATACATCCTTTATTCCATACAAATCTAAATTTAAAACTCGTTCCACCTCATCTCTTTATTAGTTAGCTCTTTAATAATTCTTGATTTTCTTCTATCAGTTTTTATTGAAGGCTACATCAGATCTGATTTTGGTAGTAGGAGAGAGATAAATGTGAATGTCATATTATTAAAGTTCTAAAATAAGTTTGATAGGAATTCTGCCCCAATATGCGTTTCATATAAACAGTACACTTCAGTTTTTGTTTCTTGACGACCCCCTGTGTGCTTTAATACTGTTGTATAGAAGATTCTTGTTAAGAGTTGGAGCATATAGGAAAGGAAATATATTTATAAAGGGGGCATGAATTTGAGCCATGTCTATTCTTGACAAGATAGAAAGGAGAGCAAAGAGTATTGCATTGGTTATCTGTTGCTCAGTGACAAATTCTGTCAAAACATGGTGGCTTAAAGCGACAATCATGTATCATCTCAGTCTTACCTGGGGTTCTGGCTCCAGGTCTGTCCTGTGGCTGCAGTCAGGGTTTTGCAGGGCTGCTGGCATCTGAAGGCTGATCCTGGGGTGGGAGCGTCTGCTCCCCAGAGGGCTTGCTCCCTGGCTGTTGGTGGAGCCCCAGTTCCCCAGTTCCCGACAGGCTGCTGAAGTGTCCTCCCTGCGTGGTCTGGCATCCGCTGGACAGAGTGAGCCTGTGCAAGGGCAGGCAGGAAGCATGTGCCTCTTAGTACTTGGTCTCCAGGGTAGGAGACCTTCCTAGCCACCATTTTCTGTCCCTTATAAGCAGGTCACTAAGTCCAGTCCACACTCAAGAGGAAGGGAATTGGGCTCCACCCTTTGAAAAGAATTTGCAGACTCATTTTAAACCACCACAGGCATTTTCCTGGTTAGAGAAGTAAACAACTTTACAAACATACATGTTAGGAATGCATTGTAGCCTGTTTTCAGGACAGTGGGAAGGTGGGTCTACTATATAATTCAGCGTTCATGAGCTAGTCTTACTATGAATAAACCAGACTCAACTGTATATCCATGTGTGGTAAAATTGCTTCCAGTGTTACCTAGTTAATAGTTTTTTAGGGTGTTAAATACCTACTATTGTAGGTATTTAAATACCCACTCTTGTCATGGGAGAGTTTATTCAACTTGCAAATGTAAGCATTTTTGTGGAAGAGTAATTTTTTCTTTGTAGGATCAGATACTTTATTTTGTGGTCTCTGTTACAAGTTGATATTTCTGCTGGGCGAAGACTGGGGTATGGGGGTGGAATACAGCACCTCTAGTTACACTTAGATTATGCACATGGTGTTTTGTAACCGTAACTAATGTTACAGTTTCTCATGAGCAGACCTTATGTATGGACTTGGTGGTACTTTATTAATTAGGTAATAGCATAATGGTAAGACATGTGCAATAGAAAGTCCAGCTGAAATGGCAGATTAGGAAAGAGATATGAGTGGTCCACTAATTTCCATGTATTCTTGTCTTGCTTAGCTATTGTCGTTGCAGCTCGCAGCAGGCTTGTAGGCAGCCTCCTTGTCCTACCGTGTCTTTCTAGGAGGAGAGATCCTTACTGTAGGGTGGTAATAACTTCTGGGGTTCATCCTTGTTTGAACTCTCCAAAGAGAGAGAGCAAAAGACCATTAGGCACTTTTATACATGCCTGTGTGTGCACATGTGCCCTGACACACACGTGTCCCTGCTGTGATGTTACTGTGGGCCTGGTGACAACGTGTGCTAAGCACACTCTACCTGCACCCTGAGTTTGGGTAAGCTTAGGAAGGGTGAAGGTGGGATGGAGTGGGATGGGAGAAGGTGGATTCATGCCTCACCGTAGCGGTGAGATAGGTTTGTGAGTGTCAGTCCCAGCGAGATGACTGAAGCTTGCTGCAGGTGTACTCCTTAGAACGGAGAAAAGGCACGAAGAGAAATGAAGACGAGGGATTGGAAATCAGTGAGAAGGGGAACAAAAAGGATGAAAATGAAGGGAAAATGCCATGTGTGCTGCCTGTAGTGCAGCAGCATATGAAATTATCTTTTCTCAAATACTTCCTGAAATGCTTTCTTTTTAAAACTCCAAAAGAAACTTCCTGTGAGAAGTGGCCACCAGGTGTCATCAGAAGGCTGCTATTGATTTGTTTTATTATTGTTCTCAAAAAGTATGTGACTATTTTGATTTCTTTCTTGAAACATTTTTTAAATCACAGCAGTTAGAGCAAGGACTTTCTTTTATACCAGTTTATGAGTGAATTAACAATTATAGGTAAAAATGAAGACAATAAAGTTTACTTATAACTTATTTCTTAAGTCAAGGAACAACTCTATGAAGATTTGGATAAGATACTTACAAATGGAGTTGCACATTTGGGAATCTTTGTGGCACAACGAGGATGTGTGTTGAATGGTAATTGATGAATTTGTATAGGAAACATAATGCCTTAAGAAGATTGGGTTTGATAATACATCCCATTGTTTTACTCTAGATACTTACTAGGTCTTCTCAATCTTGAAACCTTACTGTGGGACAAATCTGAGACTCATTTTACTATTTCTCCACTGGATTACAAGTGTGGGTACTTTTAGAAGGAAAGAAGGTTATGCTTTACTCTGAGAGTTAGCAGAGAGTCCCTTGCCTGTTTTTTGTTTTGCTTTGTTCCCTGAGAGAATCCAAGGCATTTTCTGGTACATGGTTAGTGTTTGTTAAATGAATGAATAAAATATGCCTCAGAAAAATGAAGCTTTAAATTGTCCCAATTGACTAATTTTTGAATTCTTTAAAAAAGACCCCTCTCATCTCCACTGGTAATATGATGTTTTTTCTAGTAACCTTTTCCGGTGAGTTTTTTAAAAAAATTTACATTAGTATTAACTTCCTCATTTCTATTTAATGCCTTTTGGATCACTTAAGACACCCAGGAAACCACTCTGTACCCCAACTTTCTGACCTCAGGCTAATTCTGGGCTGTATAACTTAGACTGTGTTACAATGAGATCTCTCTGCCTTTAGACTTTCTCTACTTTCAGTATGTCTTGCATCTTGAAAAATTAATCTTATTAAAACAGTGTATGTCTTGTGACTCCCCACTGATACTACTAGATAGAATCAGCTCTTAATACAGAGCCTTCTGTGGTCAGGGCCGGTTGACCAGCTGCCTGTGTTATGTGTTCCGTGGGAGAGCGCCAATACCACGGCCCTCAGGACTGCTGCATTTTCTTACATGCTCTTGTGCATGTTTTATGGCTTTGCCCAGTCCCTGCCTTCTCCTTGAGCTGTTTAACTGTACCTGTTTGCCCCTTCAACAAAAGAAAAACAGCAGTTTTAGTTTCCTCAAGGTTTAGCTCAAATGATATTTTTGCTATCTTAATCAAATAGTCTACTTGGAAGTGTGATTCCTTGCTCATTTACACTGCTGTGGATCTCGGTTTATATCATACACATGACCATACATGGCCTTGTATTAGAATGTTATATATCTTGTAGCTCCCGTAGACTCTTGTCCCCATACATAATGCTTTTGTAGTACTACAATTCCTTTCATGTGGTAGGCACTCAATATATATTTGTTGAATGCTGTTATTTCTTGATATACTGAGATGTTGGATTATTTCATTAATTAAAAAAATCAGGCTGGGCACGGTGGCTCATGCTTGTAATCCCAGCACTTTGGGGGTCTGAGGGGGCGTGGTATCATGCAACTGTAGTCCCAGCTACTTAGAGGGCTGAGGCAGAAGGATCTCTTGAGGCCAGGATTCAAGGTTGCAGTGAGCTATGATCATACCATTGCACTCCAGCCTGGGTGATAGAGCAAGATCCTTTCTCTCTCTCTCTCTCCCTCTCTCTCTCTCTCTCTCTCTCTCAAAAAAAAAAAAATCAATTGTGAAATAAGAAATGTAGAAACATTTTTTCCTTTTGTTTTAGAAGTTTTGGAGACATTATATAGAAGATAATAAAGGATCTCATTATTTTGCTTCTGCGTATTAACGTGGTTGTCATTCTTTTGTCTCTAAAAACATATGAGTCAGATGCCCTCAGCAGAACATTCACTCTAAACTGGTGTGTGTGTGTGTGTGTGTGTGTGTCTTCCCTAAGTAAGTTAGTGTTTGTGTATTCTCTACGTATACTGCAAATGAAAACTCTTGCTGGTGCCCGTAGCGAAGGTGATATAGCCGCGTGCTGCAGCAGCATTTGCAGAGTGAGAAATGGTTAGATGCATCGAAAGGAAAGAAGTTCACACTGTTTTAGACTAAGAATTAAAATGTTTTAAAACAAATTCTATCAGATATTTTCAAACATATACAAACACACACAAACATATAAAAAAGTTGATAGAATAATGAATCCTCATGTACCTTTCACTTAGCTGTAATCTTTATAATCACATAGTTTCACTGTACTCCTCTCCTGGACTGTTTTGAATCATATCTCAGACATTTTTTATTTCATCTGTAAATACTCAGAAAATTAGACATTTCTTACGTCACAATGAAACATTCATTCATTCTAGTACCTTAGAAGTGCTTGGAAAAGTTCTAGGCTCTTAGGATATATGGGAGGATAAAATAAACCATGTTCTTACATTCTAGCATGGAGAGAGAGAAAATACACTAGACACATAAATAACCGTAACGGGAAAAGCATTGATTTTATTAAAATTTAAGATTTTTCTTTTTATCAAAGACACTATTAATAAAACAAAAAGGGAGAAGATATTTATAAAACACATCTGACAAAGGACTTATATCCAGAATACATAAGCAGTTCAATAATAAACAACCAAATTAAGAAGTGGGCAAGAGGCTAATAGAGCACATAAAGTATTAAGCACCATCACTAATTGTCAGGAAAATGCAGATTAAAACATCACACCCACTAGAATGACTAAAATTTAGAAGACTGAGATCCAATGTTGGTGAGGACATGGATCAACCAGAATTCTTACACATTGCCGGTGGCAATGCAGACAGTACAGCCACTTTGAAAACCAGTCGACAATGGGATGGAACACACTTGTGTACCTCTGCAGTGTATACTCCTTAGCAATGCAATGGAACACACTTGTGGTGTGTCTATGCACTGTATACTACTCGGCAATGCAATGAATGGAACACAGTTGTGGTGTATCTCTGCAGTGTAGACTACTCAGCAATGCAACAGAACATACTTGTGGTGTATCTCTGCAGTTTACTACTACTCAGCAATGCAGTGGAACACCCTTGTGGTATATCTCTGCAGTGTATACTCCTCAGCAATGCAATGGAACACACTTGTGGTGTGTCTATGCACTGTATACTACTCGGCAATGCAATGAATGGAACACAGTTGTGGTGTATCTCTGCAGTGTAGACTACTCAGCAATGCAACAGAACATACTTGTGGTGTATCTCTGCAGTTTACTACTACTCAGCAATGCAGTGGAACACCCTTGTGGTATATCTCTGCAGTGTATACTACTCAGCAATGCAATGGAACACACTTGTGGTATATCTATGCAGTGTATACTACTCAGCAATGCAATGAATGGAACACAGTTTGTATCTATGCAGTGTATACTACTCAGCAATGCGGCGGAACACACTTGTGGTGTATCTCTGCAGTGTATACCACTCAGCAATGCAGTGGAACACACTTGTGGTGTATCTCTGCAGTGTATACCACTCAGCAATGCAGTGGAACACACTTGTGGTGTATCTATGCAGTGTATACCACTCAGCTATGCAGTGGAACACACTTGTGGTGTATCTATGGGGTATACTACTACTTAGCTGCCACACATGCAGCAAAAGCATCATGCTGAGCAAAAGGAGCCAGACCTAGCTTCCCCTACAAAGCATATTGTATGATTCCATTTCATATGAACCTTTAGAACTGGCAAAACAAATCCACTGTGGAAGAATTCTGAATGGTGGTTGCTGGGGCAGAGGGCTGGTATTACTGGGGCCTGACTGTGAAGGGCTCAGCATCTTTCTGCTGGGAGGGCAGAGCTTTGTGTCTTGGTTGGGATACTCGGGAGGGGTCCTCTGCAGATCTCAAGGCTCCTCTTTCCTTCACCTCTGTCCTTTCCTTTGTTCTGCCCTCATCTCAGCTCCCCTTCCCTGTGCTGTGGCCTGGGTGCTTTCTCCAGGCGATAGGCTGGGCTTACCCAGTTTCTTTCTGTCATGGATCACTGTCCTTTGGTGCCTGGTGTCTACTGTCTTATGCTGTTGCTTCATAAATTTTATCTTTTTTTTTAGTTGCTTTAGGCATGAGAGTAAATCCAATCCATGTGACTCCATCTTGACCAGAAGTGGCTGCCCTGCATTGGACAATGTATTTATTTTTAAAAAGATATTATCTTATCCCTTATGGTGTAAGCTCTTGGAGGACAGAGATTTTATGGTGGTGTTTGCTGTATGTCCAGCATCTACAACCAAGAATACTTGGCATATTGTAGGCACTAAGTGAAGGTTTTTGCATGATTCTTTCTTCCTTCCTTCTCTCCTTTTACTTTTCCCTTGCAAATGTTGAACAGCAAAATGAATGCTTAATCTAACAGGGCATTTTCTAAAGGGTCCTCTGCAATACCAATCTCTTGATTCTTTATACACGAAGAGTTCTGTAATGAAATAAGGTTGGGAAATGCACATATATTGAGAAATCCTGTGGTAAAGAAACTTTTGTTCAAACCAGAGTTTTCGAAACTTTAGGTCAGTAGTTCATGACTAGCCTGGGCAACACAGGGGAACCCCTTCTCTACAAAAAAAAAAAGAATTAGAAAAACTAATTGGGTGTGGTCCCAGCTACTCCAGAGGCTGAGAGAGGATTGCTTGAGCCTAGGAGTTTGAGGCTGCAGTAAGCTGTGATGATGATGCTACTGCACTCTAACTCTAGCCCTGGTGACAGAGACCTTGTCTCAAATAAAATAAAATAAAATAAAATAAAAAGACCCCCCCCTCCACTTTAGCTATTACCCTCCATTCATCCCCCCTACCTACAGCACAAAGAAACCACTAATCTTTCTGTATCTATAGATTTCCCTATTCTGGGCATTACATATAAAAGGAATCATATAATATGTGGTCTTTCACTTAGCATAATGTTTTTAATGTCCATTGTGGCATGCATTAGTCCTTCATTCCTTCTTATGGCTGAATAATATTCCATTGTACAGATATACATCTTCTTGGTTCATTCATCCATTGGTGGACATTTGGGTTTTTTCTACCTGTTGGCTCTTATGGATAATACTGCTGTAAACATATGTGTACAAGTTTTTGTGTGGATCTGTGTTTTCATCTCATCTCATCTCTCTTGGGCAAATACACCCTGGAATAGAATTGTTGGGCTATGTGCTGGCTCCACGTTTAATGGTTTGAAGAATGGGTGGGTTGTTTTCCAAAAGAGGCTGCACCATTTTACATTCCTATTAGCAGTGTTAGGAGGGTTCCAGTTTCTCCACATCCTCACCAACCTTTTTTATCTGACTTTTTGAGGATAGCTATCTTATCTCCTTACGATTTTGATTTGCATTTCTCTAGTGACTAATGATGTAGAGTATTTTTTCATGTGCTTATTGACCATTTGTGTATTTTCCTTAGAGAAACATATATTCTTTGCTCATTTTTAAATTGGTTTATCTTACTGAGTTATAAGAGTTTTTATGTATTCTAGATGCAATTCCCTTACAGATATGTTTTTAAAAAATTTTTTCCCATTTTGTGGGTTCTCTTTTCACATCTGTTTTCTTGATAGTGGCCTTTGAAGCATAGTGTCTTTTGAAGTTTTTAACTTAGAGGAAGTCCAGTTTACATATTTCTCTCGTTCATGCTTCTGGTATCATATCTATATTTTTTCCCCTTAATGTTAGCAGAGCCAAAGCAACAAGCTTCATTTGATTGGTCAGTGTAACTGAAAAACTAGTTAATATAGTTGTCCTTGGCTTTGAGACCATAATATGTTGATGGCTTTTTATTAACATCAAATCAAATGGCATTTGGCTGAAAATTCCAATCATGGTATAAAGTAAATGGAAAATGATATGTTTTAATTGAATTAAATAGTATAATGAAAAATAAAATCAATATTATTGATTTCAAAGCATTTTATTCAATAAAATTCTTTTTTTCCTCAAAATTTACTCCATTAATTCTAGTGTACTACTGATATTTCCCTTTGCCATTAACC
The DNA here is from genome assembly GCF_040939455.1 of Microcebus murinus. Classification (NCBI taxonomy): domain Eukaryota; kingdom Metazoa; phylum Chordata; class Mammalia; order Primates; family Cheirogaleidae; genus Microcebus; species Microcebus murinus. The sequence goes on along the minus strand of NC_134120.1, from coordinate 3,997,372 downwards.
TTCAGACAATATAAAATGACTGTTAGATGAGAAAATTAATGATTGACAATGAGTACCTTTGCATTGGCAGAAGAATTTGAGCATGAATGGTGACATTTGATAAGATTATACATGTTGTGTTAATTGGGATGTATTTAGAAAAATCATGTTAAGGCTCTTTGCATTAGGGGAAAAGGATGAAGCAGTTGTTTTGAAATTATGTTTCTTTTAAACTGTGACTTGGGCTTCTGTTGGGAGGCTAAAGAGAGGAAGGCCTAACTTCCAGACTTGCATCACAGTGGTTTTGTTTTAATGTGTTTTACAGAGTGAGAGTGAAACATAATTGGAAAAGGGAACTTATGTCTCTTTTAAAGTAGTAAATTGAAGCAGACTGGTATAGAGAATTGAAACTTGGGAGTTTTTCTGCAAGTTGGTTGAGAAATTGTTTTTCCTGCCGAAGGTACAATAGTATTGATTTGAGTCAACAGTAGCTTGATGTGGTCTTCCTAAAATTAAGTTCATAGTTTTCACAAAGGACTTTATACATATGATCAGATTGTTCTGAGTATAAAAGATACTTCATTGAGGCTTAGTGATATTTTTCAATCCAGTTTCAGACTAACGTGTGTCGTTACATTCAAGGTGTCATACTGTGTTTGTTTACTTCACAGGTTATGGGTGCCCAGTGAGCCTCACTGGACAGGAGAAACATCGTCCGCACTTCATTAACGATGGATATTGAGAATAAACCTGAGAATGATGAGGATGAAAATATAAAGAGAGAAGCACAAGACTTGAAAAGTATTTCATCCCACAGTGAAGACTGTGGGCCTGTATCCGATGTGATAGCAAATTCCTCTGAAAACTCCACAAGCAAGAGAGGTTTTTCAGAATCATCAAACTTTGACAGTGTCGTCGTAGAGGAAGAGAGAAGTAAACATGCTTCCAAACGAATGAAATTAGATGAGGCAGCGCCCCTTAAAACTAGAGAGCAGGGCTTTCACGGATTAGAAACTTCCCAGAGCTCGGTCACACGTGTGGGTACCCTGTTAGACGAAGCCGTGAAGGAGGCCTTCCTGAACGACTGCATGGGTGGAGGCACGTGTCTCCCAAACGCTTTCTCCCCACCTCCCGATTTTAGCACTGTTGATGCTGTTTCTCTGAAAACAGACACTGAAAAAAAGTCTGCTCAGGAAGTGGTTTCCCTTGATCCAGAAAGAGAATCTCCTTTCCCCCTGAAAGAAATTAGTGTTAGTTGTACCATTGGAAATGTAGATACAGTTCTCAAGTGCAGCGTATGTGGCCATTTGTTTTCTTCTTGCTCAGATTTGGAAAAACATGCTGAATGTCACATGCAACAGTCAAAAGAACATATCTGCTGCCAGTGCAGCCACAAAGCAGAGAGCAGCTCAGCTCTGCACATGCATATCAAACAAACACATGGGCCACTCAAGGTCTTTTCTTGTGATCTTTGTGGCTTTCAGTGTGTGGAAGAAAACCTCTTGAATGCACATTATCTTGGCAAAACACATCTCCGGCGTCAGAATCTTGCTGCTCGTGGAGGATTTGTACAGATCTTAACCAAACAACCTTTTCCCAAAAAACCATGTACCGTGGGAGCAAAAAATGTTCGTGCAAAACCAAGAACTTCTAAACCATTAGCAAAGAATGGTGATCCAAAAGGATTGCGAAATGTTGGAACCAAATTTAAAGATTTCAGAGGAAGCATTTCTAAACAAAGTGGTAGTAGCAGTGAACTCCTTGTTGAAATGATGCCATCCAGAAATACTTTGTCAGAAAAACTAGAGATTGTTGAAGATAATGTTACTTCCCTTGGCATAGCTCAAAATCCTGAAAACCAGAGCAAAAAGCTAGGAGCCTTAGTAACTTCAGAGGGTCTCTCAGATAAATCGGAATCTACCAAAAATAACCTACAGACAGTACATACTATCAGTACAACCTCGAGGCCAAGACCTGAGCGAAATATTCTAGTGTTGGGTAATAGCTTTCGTAGACGAAGTAGCACTTTCACCTTGAAGGGTCAGGCAAAGAAAAGGCTTAATCTTTTAGGAATTAATAAAAGAGGCACAAATGAAACTCAGAGGATGTATATGAAACACTTTAGAGCACAGATGAAAACAAATGATGCAGAGCCGGTGCCTCCCCACGTAGACATGAGCAGCAGTGTGCAGAGTCTGTGTGTGACTACCTCGGAAACTCAGGAAGTGAAGCAAGACCTGGGAAACTCCCCTCTCCTGGGTTCCACACAGTTGGAGTCCCTGACAGTGAAGCCAGCTTCTGACCCTCAGATGTTATATACTTGTACAGACTGTGGGCAAATAGCTACAAATGGGGTAGATTTGGAAATTCACGTGAAAAGGTGCCATGCCAGAGAGGTGAAATTTTACTGCCAGACTTGTGACTTTTCCAGCATGTCCAGAAGGGACTTTGATGAACATTTGTGCAATAACCAACATCAGCAAACTGCTTCTGTCCTCAGTTGTCATTGTTGTTCATTTGTTTCCTTGAATGAAGTAAACCTTAGAGACCACATGAAGGAAAAGCACAGTATGGATTTTCTTTGCACCGTTTGTAATCTGTTCTTCTTGTCTGAAAAAGACATGGAAGAACACAAAGCAACCGAGAAGCATATTAGTTCCTTGGTTCATCCAAAGATGTCTCAATCATTTAGCAATGATTTGGTTTTGCAGAATTTACCTTTAAGTACTTTAGAATCAGAAAACACAATGGATTCTATGAATGAGTCAGGAAAAACAGCTCAGGAAGAACCTATGAAGTCCAGGGTAAGTCATGGAAATGAAGGAAGGCATTCAAGCAAGCCTCAGTTTCAGTGTAAGAAGTGTTTTTATAAAACAAGATCTTCCACTGTTCTCACAAGGCATATAAAGCTTCGGCATGGTCAAGACTATCACTTTCTTTGTAAAGCATGCAATCTTTATTCATTGAGCAAAGAAGGAATGGAGAAACACATTAAAAGAAGCAAGCATCTTGAAAATGCTAAGAAAAATAATATTGGCTTAAGCTTTGAAGAATGTATTGAAAGGGTATGTATAGGTGCAAATGATAAAAAGGAAGAGTTTAACGTTTCCGGAAACGGAAGGATTGAAGGCCATGGAGGTGTGCAATTGCAGGAGCATTCCTATCTGGAGAAAAACATAGTGAGTCCTAAGGAACTGTCACAGTCTGGTGTTAGCACCAAAGACGATGAAACTTTGACCACTGCTCCAAAGAGAGGGAGACCTAAAGGTAACATCTCACGGACGTGTTCACACTGTGGTCTTTTAGCCTCTAGTATTACAAACTTGACTGTTCACATTAGACGAAAACACAGTCATCAATATAGTTATTTATGCAAAGTGTGTAAGTATTATACTGTAACCAAGGGAGATATGGAGCGTCATTGTGCCACCAAGAAACATAAAGGACGAGTAGAAATAGAAGCAAATGGAAAACAAAGTTCATATATCATTGTTGGCCCTGAAGGGGGTAACCCTGAAGCCGGTAAAAAGACCACCAGTTTAGCAGTGACCGTTTCAGACGAACATGCTAACAAGCCAACTGAGTCAGACTCCTCCATTTTACAGAAGCCATCAGTAGATAATGGAAATTCAGTTACAGTTGAAGTTGAAAATGTATTTCATTCTGCAGATGGGGAAGTTAACAGTCATCTTATGGATAAAAAGGAACAAGTGTCTCCAGAGCCAGAGGACCTTCGCCAACAAGGGGATGCATATTCCCAGAGAGATGCTGCAGGAGCAGGTGACACTAAATGTGTACACTGTGAGTTCCATGCTCATTCTTCCGCTTCTCTAGAGCTGCACGTAAAACGGAAACACACAAAAGAGTTTGAGTTTTATTGCATGGCATGTGATTACTATGCAGTGACTCGTCGAGAGATGACCAGGCATGCAGCAACAGAGAAACACAAAATGAAAAGGCAGTCTTACCTCCACTCTTCTAATGTAGAAGCAGGTTCTGCAGAAATGTCCAAAAACATCATTATACCCGAAGAGGAGCATCAACAAAATCCTGGGGAATTCCAAATCATTTCTGACCAACCATCTGATACTTTTAAATCCAGAACCGCTACTGATTGTTCAATTTTAGATGAGAATACTAATTTAGATATGTCTAAAGTACTCTGTGCTCCTGACTCCGTAGAAATTGAGACTGAGGAAGAGTCTAATTTCAGTGAAGACCATTCCTTTTGTGAGACTTTCCAGCAGCCCCTGGTCAAGGATAAAGTTATGAAACCTGAAGAGATGGTATCCCTTAATATTTCCTCTAATTATGGCTCCCCAGGCAGATTTCAGAATGAAAATTCAGGAAGCTCAGCTTTGACAGCAAAGAAAAACCATGAGATGTTGAATGACATAGGTGACCCAAACATCCCCTGTGAGAGCAATGGAGGAAGCACAGCGGACGGTGGAGGAAAAGTCCTTCACAAACACATGTGTCCCCGAGCCCCTGATGGGGCGCGCCCAGCTGATGGCCCTACCCCTGCTGGGATGAGAACACAAGAGCAGGGAAGCCCCGAGAGCGGGAGTCAAGATGAAGCTGGGCGTGCACATGGTTCAGAGGATTCGAAAGGTGTGCAGGAAGATCCTGGTCCGGAGGACAAGGGCATTCTGATCAATTCACAGCACGAAGCGGAGATTATTTTGGAAGAGGATAGCCCAGCTTCTGATAGCACAGCTGAAAGTAATGATGTTTATGAAACTATAATTAGCATTGATGATAAAGGGCAGGCCACGTACAGTTTTGGCCGGTTTGATTCTTCCATAATAAGGATAAAGAACCCTGAAGATGGTGAATTGATAGACCAGCCTGAAGAGGGTCTGATAGCAACAGGAGTGCGAATTAGTGAATTGCCCTTAAAAGACTGTGCTCAGGGCATGAAAAAGAAGAAAGCAGAAGGCAATTCCTTTGGCGAATCCACGCGAATTCGTTGTGATGACTGTGGCTTCTTAGCAGATGGACTTAGTGGACTGAATGTTCACATAGCCATGAAGCACCCTACAAAAGAGAAGCACTTTCATTGTTTACTGTGCGGAAAGTCATTCTATACAGAAAGCAACCTTCATCAGCATTTGGCCAGTGCTGGTCACATGAGAAATGAACAGGCCAGTGTGGAAGAGCTTCCAGAGGGAGGGGCCACCTTTAAATGTGTCAAGTGTACAGAGCCCTTTGATTCCGAACAGAATTTATTTCTGCATATTAAAGGGCAGCATGAGGAATTGCTACGGGAGGTGAATAAGTATATAGTGGAAGACACTGAGCAAATCAACCGCGAGAGGGAGGAAAACCAGGGAAACGTTTGCAAGTACTGTGGGAAGATGTGTCGAAGCAGCAATTCCATGGCCTTCCTGGCACACATCCGCACCCACACAGGTACGTAGCCCCGCAGCAAGCCCACGTTTACCTGTAAAGCACCAGTCGGTGATGGGATTTTCACATTGGCTCCCATCCAAATATGCAGCCTTCCCCGCATCTGCTTGCTGGCCTTCTACCCAGTTCACACTGCGCTGCCTTGTGGGGCTCTGGGTGTCTGTAGCAAGTCACTGTTGACACTTAACATTGCTAAAGGTATTATAATTAAGCCTTAGTGATTCCAAAGGCACATTAGTTGTCAAGTATCTCTTAATTTTGTTAAAAAGCATAGTCCTGATGCCTTTTTAAAACCCCTGTCTGTTACAGATTTTAGTTGTTTCTAAGTCCTAATTATTTGATTTGCCAAAGGATGTATTAAGTGATACTTTGTGTCTTCAGAGGATATATTAAATGACTTTTCAAGAATGGAATAATAAAAATGTTCTTACAATTTTAGGGATTTAAAAATATTCATTGCCAGATATTTTATATCCAGAAGTATAATTCCAGGCCACAAGATTGTATCTTTAAGGATCAAAATTAGCCACCACTTTTCAGAGTTAACTTACATTTGGGATCTGGTTTTCCTGGAGGTGGCACCTGGTTTAGTTTCTGTGTTCTGTTACATTTAGTGTTCCATTTTAATGGCTAATTTTAGGTAGAAATTTTTTAAAAAACATTTTTTGGTGTAAAATGCATAAGCTGCTCTTCTAAATTTATGTAAAAATTCACTGCACTGTTTCTATAAACCTGCCATACATTCTTTATTTTAAATAGACAGCTTTTCTAAATCATTGTGCTCTGCTTAGACAAGTTCTGTCTCCATGGTTGAATTTATGAGTGGATTTGAATAATAAATTCACATTTCAATGAACATATTTTCATTAAAACTGTAAGGTTTATTTTACTGTACTTTTAAATAATGGCTTATTATTAAAGGTATAGTTAAAATTCTTGCAGTTTTTGAAACTTAGTGCATGGTTACAAGGAGATAGACAAAAGAGTATGAAGCATTATTACTAGTTTAGGGTGATTTAAAGATAGATAAAAGGTTTTCGTTGAAGAAAGCAACAGGGTAAGCTGCATAAGATTAATAAAGGTAAATATAAACATTGTACTCTTGATCCCAACTGTCCCCATGTGCTAGAGCCGTTTTTTTTTGGAATAAGTCCAAATACTTATTTGTTTGCAGTTTTAATATCTGTCAGTACCTTGTAGCTTACTTTCTGAAATATAGTTTTAGAAATAAGGCTTGTTCACATGTGTAGAAAATATGTACTTTCTTAATATGCCCTCTTAAGGCAGATAAAACTGAATAAAACTAAGAGGAAGATGCTAATGGAGCTCTTTTTAGAATTCTTTATGCAACTGTCTGGTCAAGACATGTTGCTTATAATTGATGTGTCCATTACTTGAATTCTCTTGTAATTATAGTCAATAAGTCTTGTAAATGTGTTAAAGCTCACTAAAAGCATACAAATTCAAGAACAGAGTAAGGCTAATAATTTAAAATAATCAATGTAGGCATTTCAGCACTTAATTTCCCTTGTGTGTTGATAGCTGATCATTCTTAATCCATTAAGATTTATTTAGTCGTTTACAATGCAAAATAGGTTTGCACTGGTCACTTGTGCCATTTGAAAATGTCCACCAGGTTAAGTGCGGAATGTAGTCCATTAGTCTTCCTTGACTATATGTATTAATTGCATTTAAAATCAAGTTAATGTGGATGTGAAAGTGAGGTAACTATCAATATGTGACAAAGTAACCCTACTTATATAAGTTACATCATTGATTGTAACATTTAGTAAAAGTTAGCATACTTTTTTTTTTAAACATCTTTTGTTGGTCTTAACAGCAAGTACATTTTTATTGTGCTTTGAGGTACCACTGAGAGCATTGTTCCTGAGTACACACTACCAGTCTACCATTTCAATTTTGCAAGTCAGTTTTTGGGGGAAGTTGGTCTCCAGGTTTTAATTCAAGATTTTTTTCTTGGAGCATCTTAAAATGAATAGCTTTTTTGATACTTTGCTTATGTCTGTGAAATAGTAATGCAGGGACTGTTATTAATGGTTAACTGGAAAAGGGCTTACTCTTCCAATCCCTGTTTTCATGTTTTGTGATTTACTATATGTTTTATATAGCCTTTTCTTCCCATCCATAGCATGATAAGAGCAGCGCTATAAGAAGTGAATGAGTTTTGGTTATCAAGAATTGCATGGAAAAAGTATCCCAGAGTTTTCCCATGTGATTTCCGGTGTGGAGCAATCAACATGACCACAAAGAGTAGGCTTTCCTTTCACATTACATTAGTAGGACTGAAAAAGCTGTTTGTTTTCTCTCCTGCGTTATTATGTTAAAGCTTTTATTTCATATAACACAGGAGACTGTTAAGCTACCAGGTTGTTTGAAGCCATTCATTTTATGTGGAGTACTCTGGTCACCTGTGCCACTCAAAAATGTCCGCATGTAGGGAGACAGGGGGTGTGTGACTTCACTGAAAAACTCTGAAGTCAGGACTGGTAGTGTTTGTAGTTCAATATGTGACAGTTCAGAGGACAAACAGAACACGAGGGGAGCGAATTTGTAGATTTTAAGCACGGCGAGAACAGGGTTACTTCATTCACTGCTTCTTCTGTGCCCCACACTTAGTTGGCTCTTAGTGAAATTTGTTAAATAAATGAATGAATGAGCAGATGGATGAATGAAGTGTTCTGAATGTTGAAGAAGGATTTGGGGATTAAGGCTACAGTGGAGAAGTGTTAGATGATGAGTAATAAACATTTTACTTCATTCCTATGAGACCTAAAGGATTTTCTTTGTGTTTTCTTTTTAATGTTAATATCATGTCCAAGTATGCATAGCAATTAGTAATGACCAACAGTTGAGGAATGGCCCCTGTAGATCCACGCGAAGACTTAGTCTTTAAAGTCTTTGGAATTTTTTTTTGGTAAAAAAATAAGGTACTGTAAAGTTAGAGAGCCTCTTTAGTTTTTTCCTTTCAAAAAACCTCACAGACTGGATTAAACCAAATGCCTACTGAGGATAATGCTGTTTTAAGGAATGGAACTATTTAAAAATAATATTGAAAGTTTACAGTAATCAAAATACACCTGAGAGAGAAAGACAGATTTACAGATATGTGATTTTACAAATTGTGTCTTATAAACACTATGTCTGGATTCATTTTGGAATGTGCATAACAAGCTTTAACATTATCTTTTAGGAGAAAAAGGAAAAAAAGGGACACATTTTTGTTTTTTTAAATATATATACAGAGAAGTATTACCGAGTATTTGAATTTTTATGGCACAGAAAGGAGATGTTAACAGTTTGCTCTGAATATCAGATATGAAAAATAGTCAAAGACTCAGTGATTCTGGGTGAAGCCATCAACAATAACTCATTTACGTGTTGTCAACACACTGTGGCAGTGACCACTGAGACTTGAGGGGACTAGAGTTTGTCACAAAGGGTCCATGCACAGTAAATTGAAAACACCACAGACCCCATGTGCAACCCTGTGTGACGTCTTTGCTAGTCACAGTGCAGGTGCTGTGTGAGCAAAGTGAAAACTCAAACCCATGAGATATTTTATATCCGTTCACCCAAAATTATAATACAAATATTGGGAGGGCTTTATCTTCTTTGGAGTTCTGATATTGTTAATATATATAATGTATGCCATGTAATAATTTCCTAATTACCCTATTATCTTTAAAGCATTTTAATTTAAAATACAGGTAAACTGATTCTTATACTTTTCAAAAGTCCTTGTAAAGAATTCTGTGTCTTAATGAAATGTTTCAAAGTAGTGATAGGCTTAGTTTTATCAGAATCATTTAAGTAAACTGTAGTTTCTAATGTGATTGATAGCGTGATTGCTGTAAGCTGCAGTCTCAACCTGCTTTTGACATTTAAACATATAAACCTGACTAGATATAACCATTCAGGTGCTAAATATATTTTACATCTACTTCTAACAGTAGTAATGGAAGTATTAAGAGATCTGGCTTCATTGTCATTGAACTGTGAAATATTCAACCTTGTCTGCCCGTGCTTAGTACTGTTGACTTTTTTTATTTCTGTTGGAAGATTAAAATTAAATGCTTCACTTTTTTTGTCAGCTTTTGGGAATTAAATGGAAATTTAAGACTGAAGTTTTTTATTGAGTGCTTCAATTTCAACAAAGTATTCTTGGAGAATTTTTTTTCCCCCAAGGGCACTGCACAAAGGTTCATTGATCAAATATGATTTATTGCAAATTTTTTATTTGAACTTTTTGTATATTAAAGTCCACATATTTCATGTTCTATCTAGTTATAATAGAAGATATATATTGCTAAATAGGTACTAAACATGATATGAAAAATCTGGAAACATATTGTACTGATTTTAAACTGTGGTTTTTATGATTTTATTTATTTGAAGATACAGTGGTTAGAAAATTGGAAAATAGTATATATATTTTTACCTTAAAAGAGTGTTATTTCTCATTAATGTGACTATTGATTATCAGTATGTCCTAGCTACAATCTTATCTGTTACTAACAGTAGGTTTGTCAACTTTGAAATAATTTTATTTTCTCATTTTTGAGTATAGCTTGATCTTATTTCTTTATTAAGTAACTACAAAAAATTTTGTTGCCACTATGCCTTTTCTGTTGAAAAATTTGTTCTTAAAAACAATAACCAAAATAAAATATCAGTTCTTCTGGTTTGCTGAGTCATCACCAATTTTTGACTATAAAATGATCATAAATGCATAATAATTTATCTGCTGTGTATTCATACATTGTGTTATTAAAAATATAATGAATCATTTGACATAAATGTCAGAAAAAATCTGAAATAACCATTGTTAATGGGAATAAATTCAAAGCTGGAGAAATACGAGGAAATAAGGAGATGGCCACTGAAAAAATGTGCTTGATGATAAATATGTTTAAAAATATCAGCTACCCTATATGTATTTGTTTTAAAAATGTTTCATTTTAAATGTTGAATGACTTTAAAATACATTTTTGTGAATTATAAGAAAAATATTTAAAATTATTTAGCTCATCACATCTACTTTATACTGTTGAACAATCTCTCTTTTGACTTTGAATCTTACAAGTATTATTGAAAGTTAAGAAGACTCTCTGAAACAATGAAGTCTTCAGGGTAGAATAATTATGGAATCAGATCTTTCAAGTTATAAATGAATGCACATATTCCATTTTGGGGACAGAAATTCTTAATTTGATTAAAGGTATGATTTAAAATTTAGCCTTCTTTTTAAAACTGTAAGATATTATTCACATCATATTTTATGTTAAATTTACTCAGGATCAAAACCGTTCAAGTGCAAGATATGCCATTTTGCAACAGCTCAGCTTGGAGATGCCAGAAACCATGTGAAAAGGCACCTTGGGATGAGGGAATACAAGTGTCATGTCTGTGGGTGAGTAAATTGAAGCCATCTCTGCTGTGTGAACCAGGAAGCATGTGCAGGATAGCCATTGTTTCGGGATTCAAAACTGATAGGAGTAAGAGTGGCTAAAATTATGCACGCGTATCCTCCTTTCCATTGTTATGGTAAATTCTTTAAACACAGTTATGACATTCTTCTCCCACTTCTAATCCTGTACTGAAGATGAGCAATTTTATGGGCTACAAGGTCAATTTGAACCTGTAATCTGTAAATTGACTAAATTATAGGATGTTCATTCACATTGCCAGAGAGAACTATAAATTCCATTTAAAGACATAAAAAATACATAATATAGCTTTAGGAGTGTATATATGTGTTTTTTTTCTTTTGCTATACTGCTTTAATTTTAATCACATTAATAGCTCTTTGGATCCATTGGACATGTTCTATAAGGAAAAAACAAAAGGATTTAATTTCAGACAGCTGGTTACTGATTATTGCAGGGATGGTGTGTGAAAAAACAGTGTGTAATGTGTTTTTGTGTAACTTTATTTCAAAACTTGTTTCTTTTTTTAGTTAATGGTTCTTTTCTCTGAAGAATCATTCACAATGTTTAATTGTCATTCAAATGTGTTGCATTTAATAGAAAGCGCTGAGGTACCTTAATGCAAAACTAATTAATTTAGCAGAAATGTTTAAAAGGTTTTAAAATGCTATGACATATATGGTATATCATAAGACATTCAGAGGTGGATTTTAATACCCTACTTCTGATTAAAAGTATATTTTAATGTTATTATGCTAGAGAAATTAACTAATAAGTGCATCATATAAAAAGTCTTTATGTGAAACCTGAGAAACCTTCAATTCTTATGGCTAATTCACAGAATACCACAGATTCAATTAAATTATGCAGTGTGCACATGCTACATTAGGTTATTTTTTCTATTTGAAGATTTTTCAGATTGATATTATCATGTAAATATGTTTTAAGCCAAAAACAAATTCTTTTTGTTGGACGGTACACTTTGTCCCAGGATGCAATTGCATTTTTGACCCTAAAGATAGTTTTACAAATAACTTTGCAAACAGTTTTATTCACCATGGTCTGTGATATATTCATTGGCAGAATTGATGGTTCAGTGACTTACAGCTAAAGTAAATGAAGATGAACCTTTGCTCTAAAGCCCCCTGAAGATCAGTGGGAGAATGAGTTTTGTTACTACCGATTTTAGCTGCAAGGGTCAGGTGCCGAATGGTTTGTTTTAATTGCTATAGATCTTGGAATTTTAAAAGAAATATATTTCATTTATTGTTTTTACCATATGTGTTATAGGTAAGAACTCTCTGACTACAGTGAAAATTTGCTATTAGGTGGCAGTAAGCATTTTCTTCCTCATTTCTGAGATATAAGTAAACAATTTTTGCATACTGTTAATAGAAATCCAGTTCTGTTCATTTTTTTTTTTTAAATTATCGTTACTAAGACCCTGGAAAGAGAAGAAAAACTTTTTTTTCAGAGAATAGTTTCTGACATATATGGTATCAAAAACAATACATAATACAATACATTGGCTTTAATTGTATAACTTGAACAATGCACACCTTGCTTACTAATTGCTTACCAAACACAACTGAAATGTTGCATTAGTATTTTATGTATTTGATTCCCAAGATACAGAATTATAAATATACATATATTGAGTTTTATGCTGGTGTCATAGAGAGCTACGTGTGTGAGTGTGCGTAGAACATTCATTCTAGATTTCCAAAATTGCACCTTTTACAATTTTGATAGCCACTGAATTTTATCTGACTATGAAATAATAGTTCACTTTATTTTTTAAATGGAATTTGATTTAAAAGTTACATAGCAATAATTTTAACAGAGTTGATATTTTCACAGAGGAGGTGAAAGTTCTGAGATATTGCTGTAAACTTAAGACTACTTATTGATTTATGTAGATGAAACAGAACAATAATGAATTAGGTACCCTTCAATGTTACAGAAAAAGTATCATAGATTGTTCTGTTTTTTTGTGTGTGTTTCAAAGGGATAGGGAAGTATTTAGGTTAGAAATTAAAGTAGAAAACATAAAATGTGCAAGGATTGGCTATCAGATTAGTGGCACTGGAGAGTTTTGGTATGTTAACATCATTGACAATGTCAATTCATTATCATTGATGGCTAAATAATCTTAGAAATGCTCAGTGGGCCTATTAGTTCCTGAACATAAGCAGCTCATGCTGCATTTCTTCATTAGTTTTAATTGCTATAAATTTTACCTTTTACGAAATCATGGTTTAAAAGGTGAAGTGATCTTTCAGGAACATTAACTCTATAATTTTGTCACAAACAGAAGGTCCTGCATTATGTTTTCTTTTCTCCAGTAGTTAATATCTTCATCTCTGTCTTTTAGAAGTTTATTAATGACCTCTGTATTATTTGAGTTGTAAGAAGTTGTTTCTTAAATAGTCTTGATTAAATAATAATGCAAAAAAATATCGGGGCAGGCACACTGTTAAAGTTTCAATAGAATTATTGCTCTTAATACTGTACTCTTTTCCTAGTAAACTCTTGGTTTTCTTGAGGAAAAAGACTAATATTTTGTGGCGAAATTGATGGGAACAATAAATAATACATTTTGAATTGAGCTCAATATTAATATTCCAGATTATTTATAATTGACCTCTTTTTCAATGTTTATGTATCTTTATGCAGACAATTGTAATGCTCATCTGCTTTGTATCTTGCATTTGTAACTAAGACGTAGTTTTAGGGCTGTGTATTAGCAGCTCCCTTAACAAAAACTATCTTTGAAACTTTTATATAAATTGCCTGGACCTATGTTGATTTTCGTTGAATCTTCAAGATCAGTTTTAATTGATATATCCCCGTCCCCCACCCTATGGGCATATTTAGCTAGAGTACATCATGGATTTAAGTTAGTTTGACAGAGAATGTGAATATATTAGATGTCTAATTCCTATTAGGTAGTTAGGATTCAGAATTCAGAATTTAAATTTTGTGTACTCAAGGTTTACCTGCTCATATTAATGGTAAAAATTTCAAAAATGTATTGCTTTCCACTTTGTGTTTTAAATATATGTTATAGATAACTTCATTTAATAGCCATTTATTTTACTTTCACTTTTAGGAGGAGTAGTTTTTTGAATAGTAGAGTTTCTTAATAATGTTTTTCTTACATTTGAGTGTGATTGATAGAGGAATTTTATAGAATAATAGATATAGTTATATTTAGTCACTTGATGGGTAGTTAACATGAAAATCTACTATGGGTCTGAGATAGGGCTTAGTGGGAGAGAAAGTAAGAATTAATAGGGAGCACCCCTATGTAAAAGTTAATAATTTCATATTTAAAAATAGGCTAAATGCATGTTTTTATTACATCCACAATCTCTACTTTATTTTTTTCAGTAGTGAAGAACTTGAAAATCTCAGTGACTTAAAAAGAGGTCATTTAGGTACTATGTTTTGTTAAATTCTTTTAAATTTATTTTAATTCTGTGTGTGTATATGAAATAGTATATATAAATACTCTCAATAATAGTATTTATGCAGTGCTTTATAGTTTAGTAAATGCCTGGATTAACTTTCATCTCATTTGTTGACCTCTGTAGCTTTGTGAGTTGTTTATCTCATGTTTATTATCCCCATTTTACTGATGGGAAACTTGAGATTCACAATGTTTTTATTGATGTTCTTAAATCATGCAACTAATGATGGTTGACCACTCTTTTTCTTCGTTTTAACCATCTCTTTTCTTTATTTTTCTGCTTTTTGTAATATCTGTTTTTTGTTACTAATTTTAATTTGTAATTATTTTTTTCTCTCTAGGTTTTCACTAGCATGTAGTAAATGTAACTTATCTACTTCCTCCTACTAGTCACATTTATTTTCTGCTTTTGCCCAGATTTACGTTCTTTTAAAAAATTGCTTTCACAGTGTTTTACCTTCATATTCTGGTGTTCGGTCTCTCTCTCTTTTTCTTTCATTTCTCTGACACACACACACACACACACACACACACACACACACACACACAATCTTTTTCTTTGTTCCACTCTTCCCTTTTAGGAAGTGTTGTTTTAAATTATTTTTCCCCACTCTCCTTCATGTGTTGATAATTTATTGCATTTACTTGAGTGGTTACAAATCGAACATATTTGTATAATAGAAAGAAATAGGTGTCTAAACTTGTAAAGGTTAAATCATTAGGATGAGGGGGTAAAATTGATCAACTTGGGTTATTTTTATTTTTCAGTACTAGCTACTTTAAAAGAGTTATAAAAAACTAATAATTGGCCTATAATTTCATTCAGCCTAGGAAATTATACCTGAGCTTTGTATGCCATTATTCAGAAGCATAGATCTCCAACATGCATGGTTTAGAGATTATATTATTTCCTGATTGATTTCCCTATGTCTAGTCTTGATTCTTGTGTATGGAATTAAATGAATAGTTGAGTAGAATTTACCTAATCAGGAGAGAAATAAAGGCATTTTCTAAATCTGTCACATCTGGCTTCATAAAAAGACTCTAGACATTTTAAAATTGTGTATTAGTGTGCTCATGAACTGTTTATTCCTAGTTAAAGAAGAGACCTTAAATAGAAAGTTACTAATGCAGTAAAACTCTTTGTGTGTGTGTGTGTGTGTGGCATTACCTAGTTTTTGTGCATTAGAAGGGATCTCTATGTAGATGATTATAATGTCACTTTCTGACCTTTGCAGCTTGAATAATTGTAAATCATTGCTTCATAACGTGTCAGAGAATGTCTGTACTAGGCAATTAAATGGCAGAATATAATAGACCAAATTATTGCCTGTCATGTTTTCAACAACACAGTTAGTATTTGAGTTACACTTAATCATTACGTGCATTAGCAACTTCATTGGAATCCAGCTTCAGGCTGAGCATGAAATACATTACATTATTTAAACCTCTAATGGTACAAGTCATTTATTTGTGTTGAAGTGTACAACATGCAGAGTTTCATAAAGCAAGGAACACTTGAGAGCTTAATTTATCCAAATCAAAGTCTAAATGCAGATAAACACAAGTGGCAAAAATTAGTAATTTTTATAGGCTGGAAATATTTAAAAATACATGGTTGTGGGTAATTGTAGGCAGCAGGAATAAATTAAAATCACTATTTTTAGTCTGCTCTGAGAACTAAAGCTGTGTATACCTAAATCATTAAAAGCACCATGGAATTGCATTTTTAGCTGAACAATTAATTACACCCATCATATCTACAGATGTATCCAAATAAAATAAGTATTTGGTTCAGCTGGTTGTTTTGGTTAAAGAGATATACGTAGAAAAAGTTTGTTTTATACTGTGGCATGAATTATGCCTGTAACAGTATGAATTGCAGTATCTCTCAGTTTTGTAAAAAACATTCACATTAACATTAAAATACTTTATCATTATAAATGGCGCATTATATAGTTTATCCATGTAATATTTTAATGCTTTTTGTTTAATGATATACTTTTGTCTTAGTTTAAAATTTAGAAAATGCCATGTAATGATTACTGTCTGTCTTCCTGTCAGTTAGGAATACAAAATTAACATTACTTGTTTATTCCTCTGGTGTTCAAATCCTCATAATACCTTTTACACAGAGAATGAACATTTTGAAAATATTTTTTATATGCAGATCACTTCATTATTTGAAAACCTAAGATATGTCTTGGTAATAATATTCAAATCTAAAATTTTTTTCCTCAGATATGATTCTAGTGTGTTTTCCAGTAAGTTGTTCTGTAAGTCGAGGAGGCAGCTGGGGCGAGGTTGGGACGGTGGAGCAGAAACACGAATGCTGTTCCCAGCCTCTTCTCAGCGGTGAAAGGAGAGATGTTTGTCACCACCGTACCCTATTTTCCTTTTTCGTAGTAGTAGACTTTAAAATTTTTGCCAGAGAAGAGTGGAGTCATAGATTTATTCCAAGGCCAATAAGTATGATCAATCTATAACAAAATAGAAATAAACATATTCATTTCTTGGGGTTATAGTTGAAAACATTGGCCTCTGTCTCTAGGGTCTTTCCTAGTGAAGCAATCATGTCCTAGTACTTAAGTTCTTGTTTCTTTATTTTAAAAAGGTTTTGTGGTGATTTTAAAATCCTGTTGTGGAGTCTAAAGATTCTTTAACCCTCCTGCCATAGGAGGATACAGGAGAATGGCCACTCTTCTGGTCTTTTGCCTGTTCTATGATTTTTTTCCCTTGTTAGCCTGTTTTCTACCTCCCTCTTCCTGTTCATCAGCTCATTTTAATGAGTCCTTTACTTTGTGGAGGGTTTTGCTCTTTGACTCGTCGGAGAGCTGGATAAGAGGAGGTATAGGAAGTGCAGAGAGAAGGGAAGCATACCCTTGATTTATTATTTCTTCATTCATTTCTCATTTGGCAGATTCCTGGGAGTGTTTTCTCTGTGTGACACTCAGGCTCTGTGGTCACATGCTGCTGCTGATCTGTGGTCCAGAAGCCACTCTGGCAGAGGGGTAGAATGGAATGGGAGCACAGGGCGAGCTTTGCTGAGCAGCAGTGGGAGAGTCCTCCCCTCACTTTCCCGTCTGTTTGAGTTGGGTTGTAAAGGATGAGGGGGTATCCTCAAGGCAAATTTGGACATTCTTAACAGAGGGAAGAAAAGAACTTAAGTGAAAGTAGAGAGGAATGGAGCATCATGGTGTACCAGTAAGAGCACTGCAAGCAGTTCCTGAAATACGTGTGGCTAGATGGGGGGAAGTAGGGATTTTTAAAATAATAAATTCACATCTAGTGAGCATCAGTATGTGCTGGTGTTGTGTTAGTCTTTAGGGCTAAAGTGATCAAACCAATAACTGCCTCAAATGGAGAAAGCTTACATCAAGAAATGCCCACGTCTCCCTGGCCAATTCAGAAAATATTTCCTGGAGTTGGTGGCACTGATGTGCAGTGAGTGGGAGTTAGGCAGATAAACAGGGCAGCCCATTGCAGGCGGGGTACAGGGGTTCCAGCCAGGGAGCATGGGCATGTTCAGGAACGATAGTGAGTCAGCACTGCCAGGGGCTAGAGTGCAAAGCCAGGTGGGCAGTTCCAGGGACAGTTGGGTGAGGCAGACAGGGGTCAGGTCTGAAAGCTGTGCCATGCTAAGGAGTGAAATGCTGGCCTTTTCTTCTGTTTTCCAGCACTCTTTTTTTACTTATCGGACTTCTTAGTTTTCTGGACAGTGACTAGGCAGTGAAGTAGGGAGTAGAAAACCTGATGGAAGTGTTTTACTGTTTCAGGATCAAGGGCATGGAAATTGGTCAGAGGAATTATTTTAAGAGGATTTCACTGTTTGTAATTTTAATTAGGGATGTTATTGATTTTGGATGATTGTAATGAAAACAGGTTGATAACTGCTCCGTATGACTTAATGTATGATCGTTCCAAGTAATAATTAAAAGGACACGCACAATCATGTGGCCGTGCTACAGATGTCCACACAGTGCTGATACGTTGAAAGTGGATGCTACAGTTGTGTTTCCGTGCTTGATTCCTCTGGATGGTCAGCATAACTTGGGATAGGCAGTCACTGATTTTTAAAAAGTGTATGCCATTGGGGAATGCACTTCTGCTCCTGCTTCTGCGCCTGCGGGACATGCCTGTCTTTTGAGTGCCCCTGTGGTCTGTGTCTCTGTGGTCTTCTCCCTCCATACCTCTGGCCTTGTCCCCCGTCTTCTTATATCCCCACTCCCCTTTCCGCTGGCTTTAGCATTATTATACCAACATCTTTGTTGTCTGAGTATCAGAGTACTGACAGGCCAAGCACTGTCAGTACTCTGTAGATATATGAATTTTCAGAAAGTTATTTTTGGTTGGCTATTCCCATTAAATTTTAAAAAGTACTGTTTACTGCTGAGGCTGTATGGGAATAGACTGAGCTGGACCCAAGGGATGGTTGTTTTTGAAGGACCAATAAAGGGTTAATTTGCATCATAATTATGCTGTCAGCATTACATGTGGTTGATGGGGAACTAGAAAATTTTTCTTGTAAAATCTGGGTAAATGTGAGATGCTGTCTCTCATCTCTTTTAGAAGTGCTGCTGTAAATGAAGTGGGTGAAAACGGTCATGTCGTTAACACATCTGGTAATTATCATCATAATATTAGCAAATAAGCATGTTCTTTACATTGTGGCCCATGACATTGATAGTCAAGTGCTTCCCAACGTAGATTTGCAGTAGTCTGAAAAATTGGAATGTGTTTAAATATTAAAGACATTTTAATATTCCCCACAAAATTTATTTAAAAATAGGGTGTTGAAACTTACACTATTGCCTAGTCTAATCCATCTAGTGGACAGATAAAGAAATTTGGGTCAGGAGCTTAAATGACTTTTCACAAATGGAGACAAGAACCCAGGACTTGTGACTCTTGGGTCAATATGTTCCTGTTATATCCCACTGGCATTCTAATCAGTTTTAGTGTAGCTCTTAAACTCTTCGGCTTCACTATTTTTAGCTATCCATTCTTTAAAGAAGGGAAGTAATGGACACATGTTTAAGCAGCGAAGTTAATTAATTGATCGATTTATTCATTCATTCATTTTTCAAGCATTTTTTTTGAGTGCCCAACATGTGAGAGCTCTAATTTTGGGAACTACCAGTGGCCAGTCTGTCATAATTCCTTTTGCATTTAGACCCTCAGTTGTCCTCACAGGATAGAATTTAACTGGGAAATGATGAAGATGTACAAGAAGTTTGGGTAGTCACAGTGATAACAACTGTTTTCTTTTTTGTATAAGATGAAGTAATGTAGGTGATGAGAATTACATCTAGAACAAGCTGGCTTGTCAAAAATAGCATTTCACTTTATTTTGTATCAGGAACAAATCCTCAAAAATATCTTTGTCATATTCTGTTTGCCTAATGCCAGTTTGCAGAATAATTTTATTCCTCCCCCTTGCCACCCCTCCCTTTTGTTGTTCCTTTTCAACTATTAATAGTATCTCATGGACTATGTGATCTACATGTGTGATACAGTTGACTGACTGTTGGTGCGCACCTAGACTACATCATATACCACTCCTGT